>NC_058034.1:15950839-16250839 GCF_019176455.1 Solea senegalensis
ATTTTATAACTTTTCAAAATTAAAAGACCCTGGGTTAGGGTTAACCCTAACCCGCTGCATTTCTTTTCTTTTCCATACAAACTAATGTGTACTATGTGATTTCACAGAATTTAATTTCATATGGTTTACATGAATACGATTATTAAAAATCGTATGAATGAAAAGACCTCACAATCGATATTGTAATTCACATTTCATTTTACTTAACAGAATAGAACATCTTATATCTGCACCTCGTTATCAAAGAAATTACGCAAAAGGTATACACATACATACATACATATATATATATATATATATATATATATATATATATATATATATATATATATATATACACATGTTTGTCTTTTTTTATTGAGTTCATCATTTTGTAGCTACACATTTACCGGAAAATGGGATGGAAATGTTGCATGTAAGCAAAACGAGACACTTTATTCCATCCTGACTGTAAAAGATTAATTCAAAGGGGAAAATTTTACTAAAATACTTAACTTCGGTGTCACCACTTTGTAGTGGTATGTAGTGAGCAACTCACAGCTCACAGCTGCTGAGTTTATCATGACAACAGTGAGTTTTGCCGTTCCGCGACCTCGTGTGGACGTGTGTGTGCACTGGCGTAGCTGCAGCTGGAGAGGTTTGGATTTGGAAAGCAGCCGTCAGTCAGACGCAACTTTCCCCGCAGCTGAGTCAACTGCCTGGCTGTGGGTCGCGCTGAGGTTTTGCAATCCTTCCCCGCTTGTCATGTTTTTTCAGGTCGCCTCGGTCGTTTCCTTGATGTTCGTGTTTGTTTGAATTGTCCACAAGTGTGTGACAGACTGACGGCACACACTGTCCGGCCGGGAAGCGCCTCCTCTATCACTCTATTACTCTATTACTCCGGCGGCGGCGGCGGCGGCAGCGGCGGAGGAGCGAAATTCTCAATGAGCATGACACTCGTGTCAGGATTTGTGAGCTGATAAACGCCTCTCGCTGAAGGTACGTCTGCTTTCTCCGCGTCTTCACGAGTCTGGAGTAGTGTTGCAGCGTTTTGTGGCGAGCACAGAAGTGCTCTGAAACGAAACGAAATATGTCGAAGTTTGTGGTTCATTCTTCCGCCAGAGGATAAGGAAACTCACTCTTTACGCACCGTTGCGTCAAGTCTGTGGACACATCAGCACTTTTATCAGGTGTGAACGAGTTTGTCCACGTTTTGTACGTGTACATATTACAAGCCATGGTGATTTCATATCTTAAATAAACAGGTCTGGACAACATGGACAACAACGTTATAACGCTACAGAGACACGTTTTATACTTCCGTCAATGTCGATAATTATCTTGATATATTGGCATAATTAATAATCAGATAACTAAAGACTAAACTAAAGTTTTTGTCCTAAGTGATAATTGAAGCATAGTTGAAGGTGTCAAGCATAAACATGTATATTCATGTCATAAATTAATATATAAACAGTTAGTATAGTCCAGCCCTACTTATATTTAAATATTTGATATGATTGATATACCTGCTATTGACACCTTTCTTGCCTCATATCACCCAAAGTAGTCAGTCATAATTTGCAGGGGTGTCAAAGGTACAGCTCGCGGGCCAGAACCGGACCACCAGTGGGTCCAATCCGGCCCATTACAGATACCTGTAAATGGTAAACCTAGGCATAATATTGTTGAAGTTGCACTTATTTTTCTCAAGAAATGTCAGGCTGTTCATAAGATGTTTTGTGAAAAGATACTTCATTTAATGTAAAATAAAGGGAAACATTTGGAGTGCTTGTTGTTCATGGGTTATTATGCTATTATTTGTCTGGTCCTCTCCACTTGAGATTAAATTATGCTGTATGTGGCCTGTGAACTTAAAATGAGTTTGACAGCCCTGATTTGCAGCATGTTACACACTCACTGTACCAGCAGGCCGCGTCAGATGTGACCTTATTCTGCTCAGCTTTTAAGAATCAGGCAAAACCTGTTGGAGGTGTTGTGAAAATGTTTGTATATGAAGCTCATCGCATAGATAAGAGTTGAAAGACCACTTTTTACATGTGATATTGTTTGTTGGGAAATGTGCAGTGATTCAGAGAGGTTATCTACTTTCATGTGTGACCTTTCACCCCGACCCTACACTTAAACTCTCAGACGTGTACCACAGAGCCATCATAATAAAAGCCAGTGACCCCCTAAATCCATAGGTCACACTGCTGCCATCATATTGCTTTATTAATAGTTTAATAAATAATTAAAAATAGCTAATTAAGCATTAGCTTTTTGTAGAATTGTTTTTTATGTGTCTTCTACCTGTTTGTCGCTTGTATGGTAAAGCTGCTGTGTGGGACTATTGGGTTATAGAGCCGAATCATGAAAACTACAATTTGAAAAAATGCACACATTGCAAAAGGTTGCTATTAAAGGACTCTATTGTAGACTGTTATATCTTCGAAAAGTTACTCATACGTGTAGGAAACATTAAATATCTTGTGCCAATGTTATATGTGCCAATGCATCGATTTACAGCAAATGCTGTGACGGTAGTCTTAAAACTTGAACGCCACCTATGGTGCAGTGTGGAATAAAGCCAGTGGGTGGCAGCAGAGTTCACATGACATGATGCGTCACACATTTCAACCATGTCCGTTAAGGTTAATGACACAGATGTTAGTAAATTCTGTAAAATATGTTGCTATATGTGTTGTGTTGTGTTGTGTCCTCTGTATCATGATGCGTAGTAAGAGTAGTTAATGTTTTGATGATGTGTGGTACAGATCTTGTTCCTGAAAAAATGTTATCGCAAATGAAATCACAATTGCTCTGCAAAAGCTTGAGAAGGACCCATTCAGTTGAATCAGGTGTGTTGGAGCAGGGAGCAGGACAGGGTTGAGAAACACTGTGCTATCGGACCACAAAAATGTCAGACTCTGCACCATAAGCCCTTCATATCATTACTGCAGCAGCTGCAGTTGGCTGGCTGCCATGTTTTCTTTCACATATAAAAATGTGTCTGCTGTGCTCAAGTCCCCTGGGTGATGCTGGCACTCTCACCGGACTCAGCAGGCAGCGTGCACTCATTGTGCCCTGCAGAACAAGGCCATAGTGAGCTGGCCGTCGGAAAAGTTGGACCGCTGTCGCAAACTACGTGACCGGTGCAGGCGTTCTACGTGCTCTCGGTCCTCACAGCAATGATACGCTTTGGTGAACAGCTGAGAAAAGGCTTGCTGCCCTTTCATGTGCTTTCACAACCTGCACACACTGAAACATCACATGCAAATTATGTTCATCATTTGTTTATGCATCATAAAAAAGCATTAGTATTCGGTTCAGGTAGATTTTTGTTGTGCCGTTCAAGCGCAATGCATAGCTACAGCCTATCATTCCGTTTTCCTGGTGTCTGTGTCTCAACTACATGAAGTGT
The DNA here is from genome assembly GCF_019176455.1 of Solea senegalensis. Taxonomy (NCBI): domain Eukaryota; kingdom Metazoa; phylum Chordata; class Actinopteri; order Pleuronectiformes; family Soleidae; genus Solea; species Solea senegalensis. Next base: position 15,954,243 of record NC_058034.1, read on the forward strand.
GATTGCACTCAAACACATATAGCCTACATGTAAAGCCTTTCTATTGGCCCAAGCCTCCTATCACAGTTTTGCGGCTTAGCACACTTCCCCTTGCCGGTCTAAAGATGTGAAGGCCTCCACTGATATTTTTGAAGAAGTTGTTATGGCTTTTTGATAAAAAAAAGAAAAAGAAAACAGCTCTAAAGTTGTCTAAAGTTGATTATTCTGTTCATACTCTACTAAAAACCTGCCTTTTTACTGATACTCAACGTCTTTTTCCCCTCTCCCAGGCTCTGATCTCTTCAGGTCATGACTGTGATGTTCTCCTGAGATAAACTTCACATCTTGACGAAGACTTTTCCCGAGAATATCTCACTTGACAACACATAATGGCTTCTAATATAATTGTGAGTATTAGTAGTGTTATTATGTGCTGTACACAATGTTAAACCGAGCCAGACTGATTAAAGAGACAGCTTCAATGTTGTGTTGTTGTTATCACTGCGACGACCGACAAGGTCAAATGAATTAGAGCTGTTCCCATCTGTTAACAGTCTGATAGCACTTTGTGTTTTAAACACTTGTGCACGGTTCACTGAAAACGAGCGATCTGTCCTACATAACTCAGTGCGTGCAATGTACCCATTATCGACAAACTGTATTTTAGGGCCAATTATAAAAGCTCACACCTGAAAACTGCAACAAAATTGCATGCCGACACAGATTAGGTTGACACAAAAACAAAAGACAGAGATTAAACGTCCAACGATATGCACATTGTTCAACGATCACGAGTGTAGATAAAAGCACTGATATGTGGCACAGTGATTAAATTATTACTGTTTCTGTAAAGGCTGATTACACAAGGAGTGCAAAAGTAAACTCTGCTTACACCACATGTCATAATTGAATGAATATATCATTGTCATAATTTGCTGTCTGGCCCGGTCAAAACTGACAATCAAACAATGTGTTATTGCAGGTAGAGCAGCAGTTTTCTCACAAATTCACAGTGACAGTGGTTCGGGCTGAGAGCGTCACCAAAGGAGCCCTGGGTGACCTGCGTGAGTCTCACTAAATCTTTTTATTCTTCTTCTTGGCTCTACTGTAATACTAACTCTCAATCTGCTGCATATTATTCAAAACTAGTTACACATACTATATGTCTGTCTCTACACTGAGTGTCAGTGATTCTTTGACTTTTTTTTTCTTTGTGTGTGTGCCTGCAGTGGACACTCCAGATCCATACGTGGAACTGTTCATCCCGACCGCCCCAGAGAGCAGAAAGAGGACCAAACACATAGACAACGACATCAACCCAAAATGGAACGAGTCCTTTCACTTCATATTAGACCCCAACCTGGAGAACGTCCTGGAGGTTAAGACTACACTTGCAAAACAAACAAAAAATCACTCACAAGAATTAAGGCTGCTTTTTTCCATTACTATGATAAAACATATACACAGAGGTTACAAGAATGTGCACTATAGAGTGTCTTGTGTACTTTTTTTCAGCACAGCCTATAGGTAATCTGATGACATGATTTTTGTTTTAATTTTCACCTGCTATAGAAACATACATGAGCAAAAAGTACGCATATTAAAAAAAAATAAATTGGATTGAATTTGTGAAATTCGGAAATACGTCGCATTTCAAATGTTTGTTTGGCTCATTTTTATGAACAGAAATAAAATAAAAACGGTCTATTTTGTGACATCCGCACAGTTATCACTCATCTTTTTTTAAAAAAAAGAAATATGTGAGTTGAAATGAATCATAATTTTGACTCAACAACACATTTTGTAAAGTCTGAAGATTCCTAAACACATAGGATGTCCATATATGGATTTGTGTATTATTTTATGCAATTTTGCACGTGAGCACGAGGGGTCAATTTCAGAACCTCTAAAGTAAATGCAGAATTGGAAATGGAGAGTTTTGTTCTCGTTGATCTTATTGAAAAAACATATTGCAAATGGTTGTTGAGATGAACTTGTGTGTTTCTCCCAACATACTCAACCATGAATTGCTGTTATTTATTCCAATCAGATCACATTAATGGACGCCAATTATGTGATGGACGAGACACTCGGGACAGTGTCCTTCGACATCAACAAGCTCAAAGTGGGCCAAACAAAGCTGGAGGCTTTTCTCATCGGCAAAGTAAGACATGTAATACTTTTTGTGAAATACAGGCACATGGTTAGAACATGAAAATGTGCAAAACAGCTGATATTTCAAGTGTGATAAATATAGTGTGTGTGTGAACCGATAAATAAATATTGTTTTGTTTCTGCTTTGTTGAAGCTGTTACCAGTAATCAGCTGCTCTCTCACTCTGCATTAACCACTTATTTAATTGTTTTGGCAGGCAACAAAAGTATACTTGGAGATGTCACTAGAGATCTGGTATGTACCGTATGTACATTTTTAATTTTTATTTTACGAGTTGAAGGTGAAGAATCACTGTTGTTATTTTTATGTAACGTAATGCCTGTCAACAAAGGCATCACAAGAACTCGAGAATTCGTAGGAGTTCACTGGGAGTGGCAGGGAAACTAAAATTAGAACTTTAAAGCAGCATAACACATTAATAACATGATACGTGTGTAACATAATATGGTTTGAAAGTACATTGTAGTACCTGTTGTATCATTGCACAGGAGTGAGTGGGAGGATTTGGAAATGCCCTGTGTGTGTTTGTGGGGTGTGTGAAAAGATGTGTGTTTTTATGGACGCGATGTAAAACATTGATACTAGGCAATATTTTTACATCTGCAGCACCAAACTGGATCTGCGGTTCAGCCTGGCCCTGTGTGACAAAGAGAAACAGTTCAGACAAACCCGCAGGGAGAGAGTGATGCTGGGCATCAAGAAGCTTCTCGACATGGAGAAGTCTCGTTTTCTCCCCAGCTCTCCAGAGGAGGTGGGAACTGTGGAACTGAATGACCACTTTTCGTTCATACTCATTTTACTCATAGATTATTGTCGTAAGTGAGACATGTAAATTGTGTGTTTGAATTTGTGGTGAACCGGGATCATGATTTAGAACAAACAACTATACATAAACATTTACAATAGTTTCACAAATATTGAATATGGACAAATTATGACACCTAACAGATCAAGTTTCTGAAGTTCTCTCCTGCATAACATCACCATAGTCTAACATGGGCAGGATCGCCGTTTGTACAAGAGTAAGTCTGGCAGAGGAAGTGAAGGTGGAGCGCATTCTGTACAGTGAGCCAATTTCAGATTTAACCTTTGACCGTAACCTGACATGACAGAGTGTTGTCAAGCCAGATACCCAGGTTTTTATTTGTATTCAGTGACCTGCTCCAGGATGGCCCCATCGGTCAGGGAGTGGCACAGAACCTTTTAACCACATGGCCTGGGTGTTACTGGTGTGAAGCAGAAGGTTTAGGGTGGAGAAAGATTAAAAAAATATATAATGAAATAAAGAGAGTACTGCATCTGGAGAGGGACCAACAGCATTAAGGACTGTGTCATCAGCATAAGGATGAATAGATGAATTCTGAACGGAGAAAGCAATGTCATTTATACACATATAGAAAATAATGTGGGGGCTATAACTCAGAATGTTCAGAAAACAACTTCCCACATAGACACATTTATACATGATTTAAATGTGACTTAATAAAAAATAACTTGTATAGCATATTTTCAAAGAAACCCAAGGACACTTAACAATGCAAAAAGAAAAACAGGAAAGTACAACAGAACAGCTGTTATCAGCCATAGGCCTGTTGGAAAAGATAAACTTCATGGAATAGTTTTTATATATAGCTGCCGTGTACTTTCAAATTCAACAAGTTTTCCTCTACAATGCTGCTGTTTTAGCTTAAGCTGTTTGCAGTCTGTTAAAATAGTTTAGTCCCCCTCAGTTACCAGTGTTACCTGGGTAGTTGTATGTTTGTTGAGATCTCAGGTGTGAACCTGTTTAGTGGTAAGGTTGTTGTTACTCCAGGTGAGGTCACACGGTCAGCTGGAGTGGATCCTGTCTTTATTTAAATGTCCAGTGTGTAACATTTTGGTTATACCTACTGTTTTATACGTTTTCAATCACCTGATTGCATGAATAGTTGTTTCTCATTCCCCTTGAATCAGTCTTTTATACTTATATCCTTTTTGGACCAACATGATTTTACAGTAAGTTTAAGTTTTGATGTTAACTGAAGTTCTCAAACACACTTGGAAAGGAAGGGTGAGCTGAGGGATTTTCATCTGCAACATCCGACTTCCCCAATAAATGTTGCTGGATTTTACACAGTGTACTAATAATACACCTCTTATCTTCATCTGTATCAGTGATTTCCTTCAAATAATTTACATATTGCCTTGCAATCGTATGACCCTTGACACGCCTGCTATGAGAAACTGAAGAATGACAAACGCTGGTGTGAAACCACATTATCTCACAGCCTTCTGAAAAAGGAAAATGACATTTCTCGTGTGACAAACTCTTTCAGCTTGTTAATGACCCTCAGAAGTTCATTTACCTCAGGTTCCTCAAGTGTGTCACAAAACACTACGATGTCGTCAACAACAACCAGGACTTGTTTGAAATCCATTGCATCTTCATGACTCTCTGGAAAGTGCTCGGGGCACCCAGAGTGCCCTGATGACGTTGTCGTAGTCCTATCTGGTAACACTGTGTGACTTACATTCCATAACACAAACAGGTGGATTTATGTTTCTTTTTCACTATCATGGCCAGTGAAGCAAACAGGCTGACTGACACTCAAACAATGTTGCAGTCACACAGTTATTTGAATTTAAGACCTGCTGCAGCATAATCAGAGGGATATGACTTGGCTTTGGCCTTCGTTTGAAAGGTGATCAGAGAGCCGAATCTGTTCCATTGTGATGATAGCCAAGTTCTCCTCTGACAACAACCTCGGACATGAAATGGGACTTTTCGGTAACGTGTCTTTACTCTCTAATTACAGTGGTCTTGGTGTTTATTGTGGCATAAGACGTGTTTTTAAGACGTGTCCGTAAGTCAGGGACTCGTCAGGGATAATTGAAAATGTCACAGAGTGTACATTTACAGTAAGTTTTGACTTGGACAGTGTTGAATCCAATCCAGTTGGAGGCATGTCTGTCTTGTCCTACCAACCTCATCTGAGCTGCTTTAACAGGTACCGATTTGCATGTTTCTCAATAGTCCTGTTCAAAGGTTAAGAGTAAGACCATTATGCAAAATCCAGAAGTTTAACATAGTCTTTTGAATGAAGTAACCACGTTGCTTCACAACATCTGACAACTGGGTGAGCAGGCTTTCCAGTAGTTTCTTTCTTCGCTGCATGTTTGCTGCACTATCAGGATTTACATGTAAATGTACCCCTAATTCTGAGTTTCCACTTATGCAGTATGTAAGAATGAGTGATTATCTAATGGTGAGCCTGGTGCAAGTCATTGGCCCTATTATAAACTGGTAACTATTATAAAAAGACTACGTTTGCATTTGGCCAAAGTTAAGCCCAAAGCCAGACTAGAAATGGAGAAAAAACAGCTGACCAAAACGACCAAGCAAAAACATATTTCACTAACTGATATATATATCTTCTTTAAAAATGAATACAAATATAAACTCAAAATAACGATACCCTGTCAACATAACAGAACCACTAGCCAGAGCTTGCTGTCCTGCCACTCATCTGAAAGCTGTGCTATGTGCTAAGTCAAATAAGACTCCCTGCTTTGCTGAGCTCGACATTTATATAATAGTGCAAGCTGCTTTTGTAAGTCATGTAACCACATGACTCGTGCCAAATTGTGAACTGTGATGTAAGTTTCTAACGTTTATGACAGCACTTCAATATTTCTCACTCTTAGAGCATGAAAGATAAAGTGAGCCTCCCAAAAACTTGACATTCTTTTCCCCAGTTGTGGCCTAATCCTAGGTTAATTCTCTCCTTGATATCTTAGTTACAAAATACCCTACAACTCTATGGTTGTGCAACAAGGCTTCCCTTCCACTACTAGTCTGAGTTTTACAGGATCCGAAAGTAGAGAAAGAGAAGATGACAGAATGTCAGTCAGGCTCTTTGCTGTGTCGTAGCTACATAATTACCGTATATGATGGAGCACATGCCCATTCTCTTCTTTCTTTTAAGAATCTACATCTTGTCTATATTGTTTGTGAGGATACTTTTGACAGTATATATATATATATATATATATATATACATATATACATATATATATATATACATATATATATATACATATATATATATATATACATATATATATATACATATACATATATATATATGTAATTGTGTGTGTGTGCTACAGGTACCAGTGATAGCGATTGCAGGCTCAGGAGGAGGTTTTCGTGCCATGGTCGGGTTCTCGGGTGTCATGAAGGCCCTGTTTGAGTCCGGGGTCCTGGACTGTGTCACCTACATTGCCGGCCTCTCTGGATCCACTTGGTTAGTTTATTTATCCCATTCTCCCACCCCTGTACATTACTTATTTTCTTTCCTTGGTCTTTATTCTTAAAGTTGCCTTTTTAATCATTGTATCTTGTTGTCACTGCTTCATTTCTTTAGCCATCTCTCTTTCTTCTGTCTCTTCGGCTTTGACTTCTGGCAATTTGTCTTATCTTCTGTGCTGGTATGAAGCTATCATTCAAACAAATTCTATTTTACTTTACTACTTGATATTTGTTGACTGACTTGGTGGATGTACCTTACACTTGTAGTATTTCCTGCTGAGTGATTTATCCCAATAGTTTTAACATGTATTACCTGCCTCACCTGTTTCTATCTTCCTTCCTCCCTCTTTATCCCTGTAGGTACATGTCCAGTCTCTATTCCCACCCTGACTTTCCAAATAAGGGACCAAAGGACATCAACAAGGAGCTGATGAATAGAGTTAGTGGTAATCCCTTGAGGCTGTTACTGCCCCAGCACATCACCAACTACATACAGGCCCTTTGGACCAAAAAGGCCTTAGGGCAGCCAGTTACCTTCACTGATATCTTTGGTATGCTCATAGGAGAGACCCTTATACCAGCGGTAAGAGTTGCCAGCTGTTCATTCTTTTCATTTTTACTCCTCATTGCTACCTTCTTCCTTCTTCATACTTTCCCCATCCGTTTGATCTCATGTCTGATCCAGACCCAGCATACACTTCTGTATTTTACTGTGCTTTCTCATCACTGTAACAATAACGTTCCAATTAAAGTCGATTCGAAGAACATCCCCTCTCTCTCACCAGAGGATGGACACCAAGCTGAGTGAGTTCCAGGAGAAAATCGACCAGGCGCAGTGTCCTCTTCCTCTCTTCACATGTCTGCATGTCAAGCCAGATGTTTCTGAGCTCATGTTTGCAGGTAAAAATGTTTCTGGTTTTACTCGAATGCAAAATAACCAACGGCACGTACAGTATTTCCTCGTAATGCTGCTCTGCTTGCAGAGAGAGAGAGAGAGATAATGTCTTATGATGTGATGGGGTGTCAACAATGTGTCAGATAGAAACTGAGCTACATACATCGAGGAACTGAGGCCATGGTTGACTCTGGGTTAGTCCCCTGCTGTAGCCTCTACTCTAGTCAAACAGACATAAAACAATATCTGCGGTGGTCACCTGTGCAGTAGTCTGGCTTCAAAACCAGAAACAATAGTTCTATAAAAGGTTTTGTCATCTGCCATGACTGTCTGTTGCTCCTCAATGATCCAACCCTAACCCACAAATCCATTTGATGTTGTGCAAGGAGTTCCACAAAAAGATAATCTCTCTTCCCACATCCAGGAAATGAAATGCCCCTGCCCTAATTCCTGTGAAAGCTGTACTGTCAATAGTGATTCATATTGAGAATTTCTCACAAACAATTGTAATAAATATGATTCAGTACTATTGTACAGCATCACTGCAATACTTAAACAAGACTGTATCAAATCAATTTAGTAATTTCACAAATGTGACTAAACTAGGGACAACTTCCTTAAAATCCTTTCCCCTTCCTGTATGAGCCGACTCAATGGAAAATACCACTCTGTCAAAAGAGAGCTTAATTGTATCCCAGTTGTGAATTTGTCTGCTTATTTATTGTTGCCAAGGTGTAGGTACCACTATTGACTTCTGTGTATATAAATGTGGAGGCTAAGAACTGACTTAGTGCTCTAAAATAAAATAAAATCAACTGTTGATTAATGCATTTCTTTCATTTTAAATATATCAAACCAAATGTGTAAGGCCCACACAACATAAATATAATGAAGAACAGCAGTGATCACATTTTATTTTGACACACCCGAGCATGCTGACTAATATTATCCATTTGTTTACTTGCAAACGTTAAGAACCTCTTTTATGAAGACAAACTTCAGACTCTTAGTCGTGTTCTGAGCATTCCAACATATTTGAACAAGGTGCTTATTTTTCTTTTCATGTATTGTGTTTAAATGCAAACTATTTGCAGGTTTTTCTACTGTTTTTGCTCTGTGAATATTGTATGCATGCTTGATTAACACTGATTCTTTGGACCTGTAGACTGGGTGGAGTTCAGTCCGTATGAAATTGGAATGGCAAAGTATGGAACCTTCATGACCCCAGACTTGTTTGGAAGCAAGTTCTTCATGGGGACTGCTGTGAAGAAATACGAGGAGAACCCCCTTCATTTTCTAATGGGTAAGAAAGATGAGCTGATCGACAGCATGTCAGACATCGTTCAAACCTCCTGCTAAGATTCTGACAGTATGTTTTTGGTTGTGTCAGGTGTGTGGGGAAGTGCCTTCTCCATTCTGTTCAACAGAGTGCTGGGAGTCAAAGACACAGTTGGTGGCAGCACCATGGAGGAGGAGCTAGGTAATCTTTTTTTTTTGATTGAAGACGTTCAATGTCCCATTACGCCAAGCAATTTCAGTGTATTTTCGCTATTTAAAAAAATCTTGAGCTCCTTTCTTTAGCCTTTGATATGTACTGATTTACTGATAAAAGGTACATTGTCCTACTGAAACAAACATCCACTCTTCTCTGAGATCCTATTGTTGCCTGTCTTGTCTTTCGCTTGCCTCATTGTCGCATGTTGGGATTATGTTCACACACCTTTGACACCAGCTAAGTCTCCTCCTACTTCGAAAAATAGCTGACCTAAAAATGTTCCCACCACAGATTTAGAAGTCTGTAGTCTAAATGGGTATGTATGTGTTTGTGTGAGTCAGCCTCCTGTCATTATTTTGACAGCTTATGGGACGGATGTTTGTTATGGTTGAAAGCATTTGTATGTGGTGACCTTTTAACACTCAGACTCAAAACATTACCACCCAGTTAAAGAAACCTGTGTTTATTAGTCGCCTTGCATTTCTCCCGGAGATAAACAATAGGCCGTGAATTTGATAATGTCACATAAGTGAACAAAGGCATTTTTGTCAGATACCTTGCTGACGTGTTCAGATTATCAAGCTTACTATAACGTTGTAATCTGATGACTGATGTCTTTCAGAGCAAATCAAACCTCAGCACATTGTTGGAGAAGACAGCATGGACAATGACGATGAGCCACGAAAAGGTGAGCAGCATGGAAATATGTATGCGCCACATAAAGAGCAATCACCTCATTGTTCTGTTTGTTATATTTGATATTATGGAATCTGTGTGTATGACTATGAATAGTGTGAAACAACAGTTTGGCACACTGTTGGATTTAAGTTGATTCTGGAACTCATCGTGGAAACAGTTCTGCACCAGTTGAATAATAAATTGATTTACATTTTGTAACCTGAAACAGCTGATCCATTTGTAGGAAAATACACAAGGAGGTCTGAGAAGAACTTGAGAGCCAGAAAAAACAGCCAAATGCAAATTGAACATAGCAACGCCTTCTCATTTTCCATTTGTAAATCCACCTTGGATTTGAAAAGAATAACACACTTGTGCCAAAAATTGTGAAAGAGCCGAAAGCACTTGAACGTGAGACAGAAGAAGCAAAGGCAGATTAAATGAAATTAAATGAAATTTTAGAAGATCATTTGTTTCTTTGTTTATGTGGTCCTTGTAATTAAGATGTTAATTGGTTTTCAATCATCGCACCATTCAATTATATGATTTATAGTTTAGCGAGCGTCTTGTGACGTTGTTGCAGTTATGTCGCGGCGGTGCGCTTAAATTCTTTAATGACAACGTTATGACTTTGTTGTTCAGTTGGGACAGAGAACCAGGAGGCAGAGGACGAGTTTCATCGCACCGCTCAGGCCAGCTGGGTTCAGCGGATGTTTACGTCACTCTTCAGCGACTCCTCTCTGTTCAACACAAGAGAGGGCCGTGCTGGGAAGGTACCACAAAACCGTTAACATTTAAAACGCTATCATGGGCTCCAGCTGCGTTCAAATTCACAGCCTCGACGTGCCTCTCGTTCACTCTCTCACGCTCCATAACATAATCTCACTACGTTTTCAGGTGCATAATTTCATGCTGGGCCTGAACCTGAACACCAGCATGCCTTTCTCACCAGTCAATGAGGTCATGCATCACGCTCACAATACACCTGAGGAGGAGGTGGATGCCGTCACAGGTGAGAGTTCCAAAGTTATTGCTACTTTCTAATCTAATCTTTACTAATCTTACTAATGTAGGTGAGTGATATCCAGGTTAGATATTGGCGATGTAACTAATTTCATTCTAATGTGTCATTTTCCCAGACCCAGATGAGTTTGATCGCATCTACGAGCCTCTGGATGTGAAGAGTAAGAAGATCCATGTGGTGGACAGCGGCCTGACCTACAACCTCCCCTACCCTCCGATTCTGCGGCCTCAGCGCGGTGTTGACCTCATCATCTCCTTCGACTTCTCTGCACGACCCAGTGACTCCAGCCCCCCATTCAAAGTCAGATTTAGACTCTTATTGATCACAGGTTGCTTAAAGTTAGCTCTTCAAACTCGGCATTGAGAATCATTTGTAAATGTACTCCACAGGAGCTCCTGCTCGCAGAGAAGTGGGCCCGCATGAACAAGCTCCCATTCCCCAAGATCGACCCCAAAGTCTTCGACCGCGAGGGCTTGAAGGAATGCTACGTCTTCAAACCAAAGAAAGGAGAGAAGAACTGCCCGACTGTCATCCACTTTGTCCTGGTCAACATCAACTTTAGGCAGTTCAAAGCTCCAGGCAAGTATATGCACACGTGGAGTTTCCACCGCCATGCGTGAGTGGGGAAAACATGCCAAGGCTCTCTGTAATATTATTGTAATAATGCTGGTCTTACCGTCATGACACATGAGGCATGTCTTCCTCGAAGTTGCACTTTGGAATATAACCATATTCAGTTGAGAATAGACAATTGTTTGTGTCTCTCATCTCAATTCACTTCTATTCAACAAAAGATCTCTGTTAAGGTTCACTGTGAGTTTGTGCTGGAAATGGTGCGCCTGCAGATAAGCTTGCCCTGTGTGTGTGCGTGTGCCCACAGATGTGCCCCTCCTTAGTGTGGTCAGTGTTTTATAAGCTGCTCTGGATGAATTACACTTCCTCAAGGAGCCAGGTGCCAGAAGGGAATCTCTCGCTCCAGTGGGAGAGCTGTGTGTGTGTGTGTGTGTGTGTGTGTGTGTGTGTAAACATGCCATACATCATGAGACATACAAAGACACACTAACTTTACATTAGTAGGTCGTCTGCACGCATACATCCGCACTCTGTTTATGGACGTTACATAAGCTTGTTGCTCTTAAACCCATTAGACGTGTGAGAGCGTAACACCATACATGGACTTCCCATTTGTGGAAAGAGGAAGTTATTTTGTCCGTAAAGAAATTCTACTGTGTGGTTGCAACATAATAATACCATAAATTACAGTTTTTTTCACAAAAGCAGATACTGAAACCTATGTGAGTAGAGTTTATAACATGGATATTTTATGTAGTAAACAGTCTTGTATAAAGTACCTAAAGGGATACTTGAGTAAATGTACAAGTATCTAACCAGAAAATGACTTATGGAAGTAAAGGTATTAAAGTCTATGACAACGTATTGGTACTTTGTTACATTACAACACTGGTAATAACAGATGTAGAAAGACATGCAAATGTAAAATGCATAGCAGCATTATTAGTCCTGCGAGCAACACCATGGACAGTTCACCACACTGGTATTACATTTATAACACTCTAACATGTACTTATTTACTTATCATTACATTATTATTTGTACTTATTGCTTAGTTGCCCTCTGTGGGGCTTCTTATTACATCTTAATCTTAGTCTTAATCAGCAGGAAGATATTGGAAAGTTCCTATTGAACTGTAGAATTTAAAAGCTCCAGTGAATGAGTAATATGGACAATAGGTTGAAAAAAAAGACAACTTTTACTTTACACACAGGTGTCCCCAGAGAGACTGAGACGGAGAAGGACTTGGCAGATTTTGACATCTTTGACGACCCAGAGACGCCGTTCTCCACTTTTAATTTCCAGTACCCCAATGAGGCCTTCACTCGACTCCATGACCTCATGGAGTTCAACACTCTCAACAACCTGGAGGTCAGTTTGGCTCCCTTTAGCTTTTATTACAGGATGTTTAGCTGGAACAACCACTGCTGATAAGATTTCTCCAAACCCCAAACAAGGCCAGGCTGTAGTTTTGTTAACAAAAAGGCAAATGCAACAAATTAAACACAAGTAACTGCATAACATGTTACAATGTCAAGGTCGCTGGTCATGGGGCTTAAAAGTGATTCATGACCTCATCTAGAAATGTTACATACGCTGTCACTGTATTGACATTCATCATCTCAGTCATTTGTTGTTTAACTACCTCTATTTAGTGTTGTCACTGTGGAAGTTCTGCATTGCTATGTTGTCACTACACAAATATTAATTTATTGTGCAACATGAAAGTTTGCACATTGGCGGGTCTGGACAAGTTCACAGTAGGTGTGTCACTGTGTGCGGTCAGGCTGACTTTCACACACTTGCTGAGTCACTTCCGTGCAGAGGAGGGAATCATATGAGATGCAGTTAATTTGAATTGACTGGGAAGGTCGGCTCATTCATGCACTGCGCTGCACTGTAAATAGATGTTTTCATGAATACACTCAAGCTGGGACGGGCACCAGCAGCCCTGTGACCCTCATGTGGAGGATTAGGTGGAAGACAATGGATGGATGAATGAACACAGCAGCAGCAGCAGGATAGTACGGAAAAACTATAGCCTCATGTGTCATCATTCACATTCCATCAACATAAAATAAATCTGCCCAGCAGCGATAAATGTGAAGTTCCTCAAATCTTGAAACAAGTGACCTTGATTTCCTTTCTATTTCCATTTCTTGCTTGACTAGAGGACATCGTTAAATGATCTGTGAAAGCATTATTTTATTTATTCCTCTTGGTTTTAAACACTGTAAATGTCCCTTCAGGTTATTAAAGAAGCCATCAAGGACCGCATCGTCTCCCAGAAGGAGAGCCCCTCAAGTGTCTCTGTTCCCTTCTCCCTGAGTGAGATTCCGAAAAAGAAGTTTCTCAGAAGAGATCCACATCCAAAAGCCTGGAATCACTTGGGAAAGGATAATAAGTAGCCTTGTTTGGCTGATGTGGAGACTATGGATTAGCATTAGATTATATATTAACATAAATCATTTTCTTTTTGGAAAATGCAATCATATTGATCTCTTCTCTGTAACCTTTTTAAGCAGGGGTGTTTGTTAAAGTGGTTATGGTAATGAACCTTAATGTGTACTGGTTAAATCGTGTCATTACGTCGATACAACACGGAGCAATTTCATCCGGCTCTCTTTGCACCAGTGTGAATGCTGTTTGTATTTATTGACACAAGCAATCGATGGTTGTGCTCCCTCCCTGTGAGAAAGTCCTGCAGTGTAACTGGACCGGTGCAGCTAGAAAACTGTCTCCATCACAAACAAGACTGTGAATTCTATCTATTGTTGTTATTTACTGAGATTTACTAAGATCCATAACACTCTGTGTCTTTTTTGTGTGGGTTTTTTTTTTTAAATAAGTGCTCATTCAGCTTATTCACCTCTTCCATTTTGTGCATCATGTGAAATTTCTACCCCGGCCACAACATTCCTAATGCATGTCAATATCTTTTGGCTGTAGGTCACACTGCCTCGAGAGAGGCCACATTTGCATTTTCCCTTTGAATTTGTTTGCTGCCGCTCAGTGTCTAAATTTTGCACCGTATTTACACTGTGTTCATTTGTGAGCTGACACCTTTTTCATATCCAACATGCGACGAGAGTATGCAAATGTTTTCTTTCTTTTCTCTTACTCTGGCTCGTTTTGGCATGTAATCCTGTTTGAAAACATGGAAGAGGTACGGGTCACCATGGTTTTTGTTTGATAGCAACTCCTAAACATGCCAAGTGCACCCCCTCTGGATACCTCAAACATCTCAAGGATGTTTACCTACCTACAGGGAAGGAGCACTCCCTGCTCTCCTGGAGGGAGTGTCTCATTTTAAAGCCACCATTTTGGAAAACAAAACTTGACACCATAGAAACGGACTCACTTAATTTCTCTCTCTCTCTCTCTCTCTCTCTATCTGTGTTTATGTTTCTCCAGGAGGATAAAGGTGTGTTTATTTTCCTGACCATGTTGTTTCAGGCTGCCTTTTAGATACAGCCTCAGTCGGACATTCTCACACTGTTTCCTCTTCCACCTATAAACCATCACACTTGCAGGGCTTGACCAGACGGCCCTGTAGCAACAAGGGAAGTTAGGTTTTAAAGCAGTGGCTCTCTGCAGCACTCAGTGGAATTTTACACACTACACCTACACCTGCAGCAGTGGAGACCTGGAATCTGACACATTACACCTATACCTGCAGGGGCCCGAAGCTGCACACAGAACAGTGGAATTTTACACTGAAGTGTTTCCGACCCCTATATGCTCATGTTTCAGCCCCACAGCCTCAGAATAATATGAGAAAATAAGTGTGCCGCAGTCATGCTGCCGCATTCAGGACCAGCAAATCTGCAAACCAGCAACTTTGCTTTGGATTTTGGTTTAGTTTTGTTTTTTTCCTGTAGTGAGTAGCATACTACTGTATGTTTTTTTACTTTTCAAACCACTCTTTTATGGGCTGTTGCATGCAAAAAAAAAAAGTCAATGTCTATTGTGAGCTGCAGTTGCTTCTTGAAGCTTTAGCTCTTGTGAAAAATCATCACATGGTGTAGTTTGATATAATATCAATAAAAGAAATATCACCACTACCGCCTTTTAAAATACTTTTAATTGTAATGTTAAAGTACTTTATGAATCCTGTCAAACAAGTTACACTTTTGTTGTCTTGATGTTATTTTCTCTTGTATGTTTTCTCTTGTCATATCACATTATTTTAAATGGTCTTTTACAATGTTTACAAATGTATAACAGTGGATTCTACAGAATCCAGACATGCACAGAAATACTCCAGCAGATCTTTTACTGCTTGTATTAAAACTGGCTATAGGCGTGACATACGTACAATCTATATGAATAAAAAAGAAAAAAAAAGAAAATATTTTTTGTTTGTATTTTTTTTATTCATATATTATATCATATTATATTATATTATATTATATGCTGAGTATCAGGACACTCAATCTCAATGAGTCTTCCTGGTTAAATAAAGGTTCAATCATTTTTTTTTTAAAAATACAAGCGTTTCAGCCCAACAACCTCAGAATAATATAAGAAAATAATTGTGCCGCAGTCGTGCTGCTGCATTGAGGACAAGCAAATCTGCAAACCAGCAACTTTATCAGCAACATTTGTCTCTAAATATGTGTCAGCTCTGCTCAGCTGCTGAGATACGTGCGGGTTCGCAGGGCTAATGTGTTCAAAATGCATTATTCATTGAATTAAATGTGAATAAAGTAATGGAAGTTGGTGGAAGCTACGAAAGGAAGACTCTCTCTGCACATGCCTTCTTCAGTCACAAGTACAAAACCTGTGACTTATCCTGAAGCTTCACCGGCTCGCTCTTGTTCTCCTCTTATTACTGCCTGGCATATACTGTACTCGCCTTGAGCCAATCACTCATGTGCTGTCACATTAAGGCTTCCCCTCCTCGCAGTCAGATGTCATTTCTAGTAATCCACTCATCATATTCCACTGTCCAAACTTTCCGCTCACTGGCTTCCATGATGTCTGTGATGGTCTTGGTTTCTTGAGTCACAGACACTTTCCTGGCTGGCCTCAGCACACAAACTGGCACGGCACCAATCCACCCAGAGTGGGAGTCTACAGCAGCGAACGAGAGTGATGCAGTGGCAGTAGGGTCTGTTTCTCCAGCACTGTGTGGATACTGTCAGCAACATCACACACTGATGATCCTGTGGTTTACACTTGAATCAGGCTCCGGTTTTTGATTTACAGTTGGTTTACAGTTTAGTCCTATTCAGCTGGGAGATGTCAGTCAGGATTCAGTGTATACGGATAATTGCCACCTGTATTTTAGTTGTTTTAGATGTATCTTATAGCCTTGCTTTAATTTGTCATGATTTATCAAATAAAGTTGGATTGGATTGGAATTTTACAAAGCTACTGGAGGAAGAGACTGATGTATTATTCCTGGAACTGTAGAGGAAATATAGACTGTATATAAGATATATAAGATAGTCTTCTGGGTCCCTTCTGAAGCCAACCAGTAAATGTATTGGAGGCACTAGGAGGCCACTTCACCGTTTGCAAAAAATAATGCCATTTGAATGGAAGTCTATGGGAACATTTTCCTACTTCTCTCTTGATTTACAATGTCAGTAAATGTTTGACTGAGAAGGCAATGATCTTAATCACTAGTTTCAGATCTTGTCCAATAGAACATGATGTCATCATCATCATCATCATCATCCTCCGCTTATCCGGGGCCGGGTCGCGGGGGCAGCAGTTTCAGCAAGGGACCCCAAACTTCCTTTTGCCGAGCCGCATTGACCAGCTCCGACTGAGGGATCCCGAGGCGTTCCCAGGCCAGAGTGGAGATGTAATCTCTCCACCTTGTCCTAGGTCTACCCCGAGGTCTCCTCCCAGCTGGACGTGCCTGATATACCTCCCTCGGGAGGCGCCCAGGAGGCATCCTCACCAGATGCCCGAACCACCTCAACTGGCTCCTTTCAACGTGAAGGAGCAGCGGTTCTACTCCGAGCTCCCCCCGGATGACCGAGCTTCTCACCCTATCTCTAAGGGAAAAGCCAGCCACCCTCCTGAGGAATCCCATTTCGGCCGCTTTTACCCGCAATCTGGTTCTTTCGGTCATAACCATAGGTGAGGATAGGAACGAAGACTGACCGGTAGATCGAGAGCTTTGCCTTCCGGCTCAGCTCCCTTTTCGTCACAACCGTGCGGTAAAGCGAATGCAGTACCGCACCAGCTGCTCCGATTCTCCGGCCCATCTCCGGCTCCCTCGTCCCCTCACTCGTGAACAAGACCCCGAGATACTTGAACTCCTTCACCTGGGGCAAGGAGTCATTCCCGACCCGGAGAAGGCAATCCATCGGTTTCCTGCTAAGAGCCATGACCATGACTTCGAGGTGCTGATCCTCATCACGACCGCTTCACACTCGGCCACGAACCGATCCAGTGAGCGCTGAAGGTCACAGGCCGACGAAGCCATGAGGACCACATCATCTGCAAAAAGCAGCGACGTGATCTCAAGCCCGCCAAACCACAACCCCTCTCCCCCACCACTACGCCTCGATATCCTGTCCATGAAAATCACAAACAGGATTGGTGATAAAGCGCAGCCCTGGCGAAGGCCAACACCCACAGGAAACAGGCCTGATTTAGTGCCGAGAACCCTGACACAGCTCATACTTCGGGCGTATAGGGATTGGATGGCCCTAAGTAGTGCCCCCCTCACCCCATACTCCCGCAGCACCTCCCACAGTATCTCCCTGGGAACCCGATCATACGCCTTCTCCAGGTCCACAAAACACATGCAGACCGGTTGGGCGTACTCCCAGGCCCCCTCCAGGATCCCTGCAAGAGTAAGGAGCCGGTCCGTTGTTCCACGACCAGGACGGAATCCGCATTGTTCCTCTTGAATCCGAGGTTCGACTACCGGTCGAACCCTCCTTTCCAGAACCTTGGAGTAAACCTTGCCAGGGAGGCTGAGAAGTGTGATGCCCCGGTAATTGGCACACACTCTCAGGTCCCCCTTTTTGAAAAGGGGGGCCACCACCCCAGTTTGCCACTCCTTCTGCACTGACCCCGACCTCCATGCAATGTTGAAGAGACGTGTCATCCACGACAGCCCCTCCACACCCAGAGCCTTCAGCATTTCTGGGCGGATCTCATCAACCCCTGGGCCCTTGCCACTGCAGAGTTGTTTAACCACCTCAGTGACCTCCCTCAGGGAGATTGACGATGATCCCCCATCAGCCTCCCTCTCTGCCTCCATCACAGAGGGTGCAGATGTCGGATTCAGGAGTTCCTCAAAGTGTTCCTTCCACCGTCCGGTTACCTCCTCAGTTGAGGTCAACAGTGTCCCATCCTTACTGTACACAGCTTGGATGGTCCCCCGCTTTCCCCTCCTGAGGCCCCGAATGGTTTTCCAGAAACGCCTTGGTGCCGACCGATAGTCGTTCTCCATGTCCTCTCCGAACTTCTCCCATACCCGCTGCTTTGCGTCTGCCACAGCAGAGGCTGCCGCTCTTCGGGCCTGTCGGTACCTTGCAACTGTCTCAGGAGTCCTCCGGGATAACATATCCCGGAAACACTCCTTCTTCAGTCGGACAGCTTCCCTGACCACCGGTGTCCACCACGATGTTCGAGGGTTACCGCCCCTTGAGGCACCCAAAGCCCTGGAGCCACAGCTCTCCACTACAGCTTTAACAATAGAGTCTTTGAACACTGCCCACTCAGGTTCAATGTCCCCAGCCTCCACAGGGATACAGGAAAAGCTCCGCCGGAGGTGAGAGTTGAAGGCCTCTCGGACAGGGGCATCCTCCAGACGTTCCCAGTTCATCCGCACTACACGTTTGGGTTTACCAGGTCTATCCAGAGTCCTCCCCCCCAGTTGACAGCTCTGCCCCTCTCTTCACCCGAGTGTCCAGAACATGCGGCCTTAGATCAGATGAAACGATCACAAAATCGATCATCGACCTTCGGCCAAGGACACTCTGGTACCAAGTACACTTATGAGCGTCCTTATGCTCGAACATGGTGTTTGTTGTGGATAGTCCATGACTTGCACAGAAATCCAATAACAAATGACCACTCTGATTTAGATCAGGTAGGCCGTTCTTCCCAATCACGCCTCTCCAGGTTTCCCCATCGTCGCCCACGTTTGCATTGAAATCTCCCAGCAGAACTATGGAGTCCCCCGACGGAGCTCCTTGCAGGACTCCATCTAGGGCCTCCAAGAAGGCCGGGTACTCCGAACTGCTGTTCGGTGCATAAGCACAAACAGCAGTCAGGGCTTTCCCCCCCGCAACCCTAAGGCGCAGGGAAGCGACCCTCTCGTCCACCGGGGTAAACTCCAACACAGCGGCGCTCAGCTCCAGGCCCCCAGGCGGGGGCCTGGAGCCAGGTGTTCACTGAAAATCAGTGAACATCAAAATGTTCACTGATTCACCAACTTACCCCTAGTAGTTTTTGTAGACAGTTTGGAAATATGTTATCTATATTGGGTGCAGTCACTCCAAACTGTTTTGTTTTGCAACAAATGATTTCACATGTGCAACTAAACCAAAGTTGATTGCTTTCTCTGATGTATTTACACACATTACATTTTTAATGTATGTATTTTTCACTGCTCATGTTCAAAAAGTCACTTCTAACTTAGGTCAAAGTCAGTCAGGAGTCACACAGCGACTGTGGTTTGATTTATTTGATATAATCCATCCATCCATTTTCTACCACTTTATCCTCCACATGTGGGTCACAGGGGCCACTGGTGTTAATCCCAGCTGACATAGGGCAAAAAGGCGTAGTACACTATGAACAGAGCCACAATGAGACAAACAACCATCCACTCTCACACTCAAACCTATAGTAAAATTAGAGTGTCCAATTTGCCTAATTCCCAAATCTGCATGTGAATGATCTGTTTGAGGAAACCCACACACACACAGGACAAAATAAATATAGAAACACAGTTCATACTGTATTTGGTAACTTATTTCCAGTCTGGTCCTCTACAGGAAGACATGATGGCAACACATAATACAGAGGCTCAAAAGCTCCACTCAGCGACAATTGACAATTTGTTGATTAATAACCCAACGGCTAAAATCCTCAGCCTCCAGAGAGGCAGAAGCCACCCACAGACCTGCTCCAAAGCCACACCCGCTAAACCATTACATTACGCATTGAAATCATTACGGCAGGAGCAATATTCCTCTCATGAGAGGCCACTAATTATGTGCTCAGGATACTTTGCAATGATCTTATAGTCCTTCCTCTGGCACGGAAGCACCTGGCTCTGTGCCCTGCAGATTTACACTGACATTAAAAGCTGAATACACAGACACTTAGATGTGTTTTTATTTCAAGTCTTATCTCTTCTCCGGCCACTTAGTGCGCACTGCACAGGAAATTCTGTCCACGTTGAAAGTCACCAGGGCTTGTCAAATTACACATTCACGTGAGGGTCATGTATGTGCCTGTATCCTCACACTTTGATGTGCTGAGTCACTGACATAGCACAGAAGGGTTGGGGCACTCTCCACAAAGCCAACAATGAGGACACTCATGTCCAATGCACGCAATATTGTGTGTTTATGTGTTTGTGTGTATGGGGGTGGAAGGAAGGACGAGAGAACAGGAGAAGTAGTTAGTGAGTGAGTGTGTGTGTGTGTAGATCGGGGGTAAAGGACACTCCTCAGTTTCACAACCAGCTTACTATTCTAATGCCTTACATCCTCTGTGTTTATGTTGAGCTTTTCTGGTCTTGATGATCAATCAAAGCGCTACACATTTGTCATTCTTCCATTCATGCATCATCTTTGGCCAAGGCCCGAGAGATAGATGGTAGTCGAGTGCAGTGAGCAACACTTTCTCCCGTACTGTAATCACCCTAAATGTAATATATGTGAATGTGAGGCAGATGACAAAATTAAAACTACCACTTTTGACAAAAAGGCAGCCGTGAAACATTGTGTGACCTTTCAGACAAAAAGGTCAATGTGTGATGCTCAGTGTGCACTTTGCAATGGACTCATATACTCATGTGCGTCTGTGATAACATCACAGGAGCCAGTGTTTAAAATAAGCTCATAGTTTTGGTATGAAAAGAAGGGAGGGTTGCCAAAAACATTCAGCTTTTCCCAGATGTATTGTCTGCTGCCTCATTCAAGTAGAGGTAAGTGTGGGAGTTGGAAAGTGCTCCTTGCGGGGGGGTGGAGGGGTGTAATGCAGTTTCGGGTAACTCAGGAAAACCCTGACATCAAAGAAATAATGTGCTGGTCTGTGATCACCAAAGAAATCCAGTCAAATAAATACTTACACCACAGCAACAATAATGGTCAGTAGAGCATGTGAGTCAGCACACACACACACACACACACACACACATATCTGAGCAGCATTCATAGTGAGGACTCGCTTAGACATAATGCATTCCCTAACTCCTGACCCTAACTTTACTCTAACCATCACAACTATGTGTCTAACCCTAACCCTAAAAGCAGGGGGTGACAGAAAGTTAGGACCAGCAAAATGTCCTCACTTTCCCAAAATGTCCTCACTCCCTTAGTTAATACAATTTTTGGTCCACACAAAGATATTGATACAAGAACACACACACAGTCTGGTTTCCATGACTTCAGAGGACATTACGTTGACTTACTGGCCTAACCCCTACCCTTAACTTAACCCTAACCCAGTACTTCTCAAATAGTGGGGTGGGCTGCCCGGATGGTGTCACGTGAGGTGTCGGGGGCATGAGAGTCAGGGCAGGACTCATACAGTGGTTTATACAGCTAATTAAAAAAAATGATCAGGTTTTCAATAGTATTTCAATTCGGGTGGGGGAAATTTTTCAATTTTGGTCTCTGGGGGTGGCGTGACAGAAAATAATAGAGAACCGCTGCCCTAACCTAACCCTAACCTCATCCTAACCACATGTCTTCACCTTAAAATGTGATCATTTAAACAAAAGAAGTTTAATGTGACTGTGTCATCAGATTTAAATCCACACATAATGGGTAATACCTGGACCACACACACACACACACACAGACACATTTTTGTACAGTGTTCTTAGAGTGGGCACTCACATAATAGTTTGCCTTGCCCCTTATCATAACCTTATCCATCACAACTAAATAATTAACCAAAGCTTAACCCTTAAACCAAGTCTTAACCCTAAACAAAGGCCTTTTAAGGAGTGACAGAACAAGGGGACCAGCTAAAATGTCCTCACTTTCTCAAAATGTCCTCACTCAGGTTAATAAAGGTAGGTTTGTTGGTCCTCACAAGGATATCCATACTTATCCACTCACACACACACACACACACACACACACACACACACAGTCTGGTTTCCATTACTTCAGAGGACATTACATTGAGTTACATTAATTTCCTGGAGACTTTCCTTGAAAAACCAAAAGGCTGAAGTCACAACAAACTCTCCAGCACCACAAGTTATACGCTGGGAAACAGGCAACTGACATCAAACACACACAAAGCTCTGAGTTGGTGTTTATAGATACACTGACAACTTGAGAAGACACAGGGAGAAGCTCTCACTACCTCTGAAGGTGAGACAATGAGTCAGCACAGAGCACTGGAGAATCAGGGTATATGAACACTCCCCACACCTGGGCTTAATCAATGCCAATCAGTGCCACACACACCTGATTGCAGTGAGTTGATTCTCCCACCACATATAACCATATCCATCCCAAGTAAATGCCTTAGTCTAACCCTTAGAAAGCCCTTAAAAGTTGTGAGGATCAGCCAAAATGTCTTCACAAGGTCAACATGTCCTCACAAAAGATAAACAAAATATGTCTTATTTTGCCAACGTCAGACATGCTCACATGTGCACACACACACAGAAGTAGCAGCGGCTTCTGTTTTTTTTACAATAAAACCCAGATTACATCACTGCCATTAAAACTTTATCAGGCTAAGTGTGTGTGAGTGTGCGCACATGGACCAGTCTTGTTTAGTCTGTAATAAAAACCTTCTTCCTCATCCATATCTGGTACCATCCACAGTCATTTGTCATGCTCTCTAAATGCCTCCTGAATTTTCTTCATCATTGTGAAACAATTTGTCTTCTGAGCGTGTTTGAAATGTCTGTTTTTTGTGCGTCCGTCAAGAGGGTTCATGTAACCCTAACCCTAGCCCAAGAAAGTGTATATATACAGTGATTTTGTTGTGTTTGGACACATTTAAAGAGTAAAACAATCATGTTCTCTCTCTGTAGTACAAGTATCTGGTTGTAGCCTTTGCAGTTTAAAAGTATAAATACGTTTATGATCATTGTCTAATTATAGTAACTTGGAGCAATAATCATCTGTGCTGTTTTTTTTTTTTATCCATTTGCAAAAGATCAAATTTTGTTATGTCATTGTGTGTAAAATGACAATTTAAACTATATTTCATTTGTATGTGTGCTTTTCAGCATTATGTGTTTATTTGCTGTATTTATTTATTTAAATATATGTATTAGTTTATGAGTGGTTCTTTCACAGAAATACACATAACATGGGAATGACTGCATTAGGAATACTACTTTTTCCGTTTACGTTTTAAATACAAAGACTGATAGCGATTCATTGTAAGATCTTTGCACGTGTTTGTGTGTGTGTGGCACGCAAGTACATTAAATCAGATTAATCAAATAATTAAGATATTCAGAATATTGTCAGTCATGTTTATCAGGTGCACAAACTTCACTGACAATTTCAGTCATGGACGTGGTGTTTGTGTTTTAGTTACATTTGCTCTTTTAGATTGTGATGAAAAACAGTACAATAAAATAGAAAAAAGGACAGGAGGACAGCAAGTTCATGTCCATGGTCCAGTTTCTGGGTGAGCTGTTGCGTCTGCTGATATGTTTTATGTCTTTTATGTTTTATTTATTTTTTGTTTTTACATCTGTTCAGTTATAATTATATTAGTATTATAATTTTTATATTTTTAATACTACTGTACAGCACTTTGGTCAACAGCTGTTGTTTTTTTTTAAACGTGCTTAACCAGGTAGATTACAGACCGAAGGCTCAACTCGTTAAAGCATATTTGATTTTATATTTATATAAAATTACTTTTCTCAAAAATCGTCTTTTTTTCAAATACTACTTGTCTCAAGATATAGCTGTAGTCAGGTCAGCTTTCACTCATTTGTTAGCTGCGATTGCCCTCTAGTGGCCAAGACGGTGACTTCAGAACGTGCGCTGCAGTACCACCATGTACCACCATGTACCACCATGGGGCGATGTCGTGCTCACAGACCCGCACACGACGACAGAGATCAAAGGAGAGCAAGTCAGGGAACTGTCTGTCTGTGGCGCTGTGACAGCAGAGAGAAGCACATCCACAACAAACAGCTACGACAAGAAAATCCACAGACCTCCACAGACATGTCGACGAACACCGTGTCCGCACGCTTCAGACGAGTGGACGTGGACGAGTACGACGAGAACAAATTTGTGGACGAGGAGGACGGAGCGGAGAATCAGCTGGGTCCCGATGAAGCAGAAGTGGACTCACTCATCAGGCAATATCCTTCCCATGGTTAGCTGTTAGCTCGTAACGCACTGGTACATTTACGCCATACTCACAGAGTGAAAAGAGCCACAATTGAACGATGCGTGGGTTTTCGTGGCTATTTTGTATCTTTATTATTCATTGTGTATGTTCACAGTATACTTTATGACTTGTCACTGTATGATTGGGCGTCCCTGCAGCTAGGCCTGTCTCTGTTCAGACTTGCATGACATTCACATTCCAGGGATTTCTTCTCAAGTCACTGCAGGCTGATCATGCACTGTACACCGAACTAAAATACATTTAAATGAACTTTATAGTGTAGTTAAAACTGCGTCTTTTACTCTGTGTGTTTTAGTAAATACTGAATGTCTTGTTGTGGCAGAGACATAGCAATGACTGCAATGTAACTGGTAACCCCTTCATTAATAAGAGTAATATAACATCATGAGCGTGTGTGTTTTATATTTGCTTATTGTATAATTTGATGACATTTGTTTTACAACTATATATTTATTTATTTATTTTTTTTCCATTTGTATTGAAGCAAAACAAACAAACAACCAAATAGCCACACCCACCCACAAGAACACAACACTCTTGGACAAAGTTCTTGAACATTATTCAAGTGTATACTCCCAAGTTTAGCAGTTTATACATATACAAAGACATAAGGAAGATAATTAAATAAATATTAATAGTCACAATGCAATAATAGTGAATAAATAAATGAATGAATATAATATTTATAACCTAACAGCCACTTTCATGTTTTCCATAAACTGCCATGACTCGTTAAATTACTCAACTTTTCTAATTTCTTACTAGACTGTATAATATGTCAGCTTTTCTAATACCAGGCTGCATGACATCTCCTTAATCCACTGGCAAGACTTGTGTCCCGCAGTGTCCCTCCATCTCAGTGCAATTACATGTTATAACCTATAAGATGACATTAATAACTCTTCACTAATATTTTGTAGTTTTAAAACAAACCACATGAAGGTAGATTATAGACAGAAGGTTCTGCTCATTTATGTGTAAGAATCTTTATAAAAATAATAATATTAAAATTTAGCAAATTCACAGAGGCTTGTGTTGTGTTGTGTTGCTGTGGTCAGCTGCTACTGTGCTGTCAGTGTCATGGTCCTTATAAGGCATGAAAGTGTTACACTTCCTCATTGAATAAGACAGAAACCTCCCACCCAGTGCCGACGAGCTGAAAGTTACACATGTTTTACACAAGTCTGACAGTTTCAACATTTGAAATGCTGAAACAAGGCTTGGTTTGGTTTCAAACATGTGGCACTTTCTAAGGTTGTTTTACCCTCCCTTAAACACATGTAGACTCTAATAGTTACTTGTCTGTGAGGTTATTTCTCCTTTTTGTTCTGACTGCAAAGACGACCATACTTTCATCATTTCTATAACAGACAAAGTTTATTTAAAACTCTATGAAGCAGGATGAGTTTGTAGAGGTAGAATTTTATCCAACAAGCTCTTCTTAAGTCAAAATTATATTCAAGTTATCCTGCTGTAAACTCCCTCTTCTTCAGCCAGGAAACAGGG
This sequence comes from Solea senegalensis, assembly GCF_019176455.1. Classification (NCBI taxonomy): domain Eukaryota; kingdom Metazoa; phylum Chordata; class Actinopteri; order Pleuronectiformes; family Soleidae; genus Solea; species Solea senegalensis. The sequence continues at coordinate 15,980,419 of NC_058034.1, forward strand.
ACTGTTTACTTTAGAGCACCTTCATTTGTGAATTAGAATTAACCTTTGTGATTGACGCTGTCTGTATTAACAATAATATGAGCTGGTTGTCAGTGTTGTGCATCCTTAACGTCTGTTGCACAGGAAATCTGACAGAGGCTTTAAATGCAGTTCTGAAGAATCCACCAATCAACACAAAGAACCAGAATGTCAAGGTGGGTTTCAATTCTTGCAAACCTACATGAGTCATAGTAATCAATGGTTTCGATACACTTTTGTGATTGCTTTACTGTAATGTGCATCCTAAATTTAAGGACACTTATTAATAACTCCAACAATCTGACTGAAACGGCAGTTATTATTTGCACCACTGAAGAAGACTCCTCGCTTCTTGGTTGTTATGCCGTGTTTCACTTGTCTTCCCCTCTGTTCTCCAGGATCGTGCTGAGGGTCTGGTGGTGAGAGTCCTCAGTGCCTTTAAGAGCAGTGACATTGAGAAAGCGGTGCAGTCTCTGGATAAGAATGGTGTGGATCTACTGATGAAATATATATACAAGGGCTTTGAGAGGCCGTCTGAAAATAGCAGCGCCGTCCTTCTGCAGTGGCACGAAAAGGTAAATATTTACTTCATCCTAAAGGGACTAAAGTAGATTGGTTTTTGACTCATTTTTTTGTGCAGTTGAAAGAGATAATTTGAATGTAGTGTAAAATGGGTTAGTTTCCTCAGTAGGGTGACTGGGGGTCTCCCTTAGACAGGGTGAGGGTGAGATGCTCAGTCATCTGGGAGGGACTCGGAGTAGAGCCACTGCTCCTTTGCGTGGAAAGCCAGTTGAGGTGGTTCAGTCACCTGGTAAGGTAGCAATTTCATGAGGCACCTCCCTAGGGAGATGTTCCTGGCACGTCCAACTGGGAGGAGAACTAGGACCAGCCCAAAATGGAGAGATTATATCTCCTTGCTGGCCTGGGTTTGTTGGGTTAGAAGTTTCAGATCCACCAGAGTCTGTGAAGGATGCTTTCATTCAGCAAAATGTGTCCACAAAATGCTACAAAATAGAATGAGCTACCACAGACTTGGCCTGATCACATTTTACTCATCTTGTGTCTCCAGGTTCTGGCCGCTGGTGGAGTGGGCAGCATCGTCAGGGTTCTAACAGCGAGGAAGACGGTGTAAAAGAGAAACTAAGGATTGGCTCACTCCACATCGCTCACAGATAACGGGGGATGTGCTCCACTGTCGTGTTCTCACTGTATAATGTAAGAGATGGCATAGGAGCTAAAAGGAAAAACTGATTTTTAATCCAATGTGATCCTACCGTGATAAAAGCTTCTTAAAGAAACATCTGGGTCACATTGCGTTAAACACTGTTTTTCCTTGTTTCTCCCTATGCATGGTCACCGCCCACTAAATTGTGTTTCTCACAGAGTGCTACAGAAAGCTTCTCGCCTCATGTCTCTGTAGCTTCCTTCATCTTTTGAATCCCCCTCCAAGTCATTCCGTTACTGTATGGTCCAATATCAACACCAGTGTGGGGTAGTAGCCTCACTGAAGCCTGATTTACACTCAGATATTTTGTCGTGCAATGTAAGAGGTAGTTTCCATCTCCATGAAGAAGTTTGATCCTGTTATACAGAGATGACTGAAATGTTTCGCTGGAGCATAAATTAAAAGCATTTGAAGCTCTAGTGTGTAACATTCAAATCTAAACAAAAGTGCGTTACATTCACATCATTGTCAAATGAAGTTTACACGATGCACATTAAGCCTATCAGCTCCACACGACTGTGTTTCTCAACAGAGAAGACTTAAGACTTCGCAAATGTACTGTAGAAACAGCATCAGAAGACTTCACTGCTTCTTTGCACTCATCCCTCTACCCCTCAACTACTGTATATTCTCCATGTGACCAGCTACCCTTGTTATGGATTATTACCCACAATGCAGTTCCAGTGTTTATTTTAATCCCACAAAATGGTTCCTCACATCCTGTGTCTGACTTACTGCTGCACTCTGTGCTACTGTACAATGTGGCTCTGCTACCACTCGTCATCATAGCAGAGGTGCGTTTATTCTGTACGATCATCACCCTTTCTAGGATTTTTGTTATTTTTTATAGTTTGGTATTTAACAGAACATATAATCTAGGATTATACATTTTCCTATTGTCAACTAAACTGACATTTAATGTTGTAAAGGAGAGATGATTTAATAGCATTTATATTCTGGTGTCTGGTGAGAGTGACTTTGAGAAAAATATAGTTTGCATGATCCCCCTTTTTTGAGCTTTTGGTTATTTTCTCAAGCATTTCGTACTTTTGTCTCTTTTGTACATGTTTCATGTCTCTTCCGAGAAAAAATATGTGATTTGTATTGGAGGTTGTTCAGATCCTTCATACAGTATTTGTCTTTATACGGTTACAACGTCATACTCTTAATTCCCAGATATTTTATGAAGTGAGGAAAATTTGGAAAGTTTTGTTTGCCTTATCAGGAGGACTATGTCTGTTGCCAAAATGTTGCTTTCATGAAAATAATTAGTAGCTCACATTGATGATTAAGTCACCTGTTTATATTTGAGTAAAAATCTTAAATTAAAAGTCAACATAAATCCATTCTGTTACATTTAACTCTATGAGATATGCAGACAAAGATGTAATCACTCACTGTGTGAAGGTTAATCCCGGATGTTGCTTTGTCAGCGTTGTGTATTACAGTGTTTCCCAACCCTGGTCCTCAGGGAACACTGCCCTGCATGTTTTAGATGTTGCCCTGCTCCAACACACCTGATTCAGATGAACAGCTTGTTAGCAGGCTTCTGCACAGCCTGTTGTAATTACGTGTTCTCACCAGTTGATATTCAGACGTGGGCGGTCATGTTTGAATACCGCCATCAGTGACGATGCATTGATACATCAGATACTTTTTTGCAGTCATGCAGTAACAGCTGGTTTGACATGGCATGACGAGGTCTGCGTCATGTTTTTTCTGGTCAGAGATGCAGGGAAACTGATGCACAAATGCCTTACTCAAATATTCCTTTTTTATGTTTATGCTTTTTTGACAGAAATAAAAAGTATGAATGCTGATTTAAAAAACCCTGCTTGTTTCGTGTTGTTTTAGATGTAGAATGATGAAGGACCTTTATTTTAACCAACTTCAAAAAGTCAAAAAGTAACAAACATTCTTAATACAAACAGATTGCTGCAGTATAAAGTATAATAAGTAATATAATTTACTGTTTATGCTTACAAAGAATCAAAGTCTGAGCCTGTCAGCATCGTAGCATTTGATTTAAAGATTAAATGTTAACACCGCTCTGATTTTTTTGCCTTAATCAAGTTATAAGTTTGATTTCTGCTTCTTGTTTTCTATTACAGTTGATGTTTCGGTTGAATTGTTAAATAATGATGTCACCAACATACAGCACATTAGACTTCAATTCAGTGTATATTCATTTATTAAATTTTTATTACAAAATGGATAGATTAAGTAAAATACAGCAAAACACGAGAAATGAAACGTATGTACATGTCATAAAAAATAAAATACATCTTGGTGGGTGGATCATTATGGCACACGATGTACTGGCTGATAGGATTTCTAACTGTAGGTATGATGAGCCGATACCTGAGGACGTATGATAGGACGACGGTCATTGACCATCAATGAGCACCATATCTGACCTGTCACAGCTCCACTCGTGACCAATTTACAGGAGGGATAAACACACGTGGGAACATGTTCAAGCATTTCCCAATAAGTTAATAATAGGTAGATGTAAATAAGAGACTAGCAAAACATTTCTTGAGGAGGGTTGAAGCGTGCTCTCTGAGCCAGTGGTGGACGTTTGTGCTTTGAGGGGCAAAATCTTGTTTACCTTATAAATAAAATTTGAGCAGGACAAAATATGAAAATATTTGAATGACAATCCTGACAGACTGATACGAGTTTTGCAGGATTAAAGCTGAAGAATAGCCAGTTTGATCCCAGTCTCCTGTTAATCCCCTTTGGCTGTCACTGACCTCTCTCTCTCACACACTCTCAGAAATAGTCTTTTTCTCAGTCTGTTTTAATGACGTGGTCTCTTTCAACAACCACACCCACTCACTCACACCAGGTTGCTGCTCTCAGCGTTTTCTCTGCCACACATCGATTAAAGTGCTCTCAGTAGGGGTAGGCGGAGACAGCGATGTAGACGATGAAGGTCGTCTGGTACTCGATGCCTCCGTCCTCGCTGAAGGAGAGGGCTCGGACCTTCATGCGGTACGTGTGGGGCTCTCGTAAAGCCCGCGTCGTGAAAAGCACTCCCTTCAGGTTCTCGTCTCGCAGAGCAAATGGTAGCATGACGTCCTCGTCCACCACTATGAACGTGGTTCTGGGGTGCATCACGCCGTCCTGTGTGTAGGCTACCAGCCTGATCAGGTCCTGATTGGCTGCGATGCCGAAGGGAAGCGACAGCAGCTTGTACTCCAGCGCGTAAGGGCTCAGCGTGCACTCCAGGTCGTTTGGTGGACAGTTCTTCAGACAGAACCTACGCAGCAAAATACATTTTAGACGAATATATAATATAGCAATACAAAATTCAAAACATTCAAAACAGCCAACCAACATTTATGCAACTTGCAGCAGCGGACATTTTCAAGTTTTTTTTCAAGTTTAATTTAATAATAACAAATAGTTAGTGCAGATAAACCACAGCAGTAACAATATTAGAGAGAGTTGTAAAATAATGTTTACATCCGTTCTGCTGCGGAGGTTATTGTAATTTTCTGAAGTTCTCTCTGCAGTCTCACCATTAGAGGTCACTAATCTGTACACACTGGACCTTTTAACACAATGGCTTCTTAAACATGTGTTAAAATCATCCAAAAATATGAACTACTCTCATAGCTTTTATATTATATTTACCCTAAATTAGTGGTGAGTGCATTTGTGTGCAGGTTTACCCTGTGGCTGAATCCCTCTGGTAGTTTGGTGGACAGGGTGTATCGATACACTGGTAACTTCCTCTCATGTTGAAGCACATTTGGTTCGCTCCACACTGGATGTTCTGCTCCAGACACTCGTCGATATCTGTAGACGCAGCACACACACAGGTTATTATCACAAATATGATACACATGGACACACACCGTACTTCAGTATGATTGGGCAAAGTTGAATGATGATTATGATCTCGGCTCTCACCTTGACAGGTCTTGCCATTGTTCATGAGGCGGTAACCGAGAGGACAGAGACACCTGTGGCTCCCTGGTGTGTTCATACACTCGTGCTGACAGGCATCCCTCACCTCACACTCATTGATGTCTGTTGGCGACACACACACACACACACACACACACACACACACACACACACACACAGATGAACCCTCCAGCCGTCGTGAAGCACGTCTCCCTCACCTCAGCCCTGCCTGTCCTCCTCCATATTTACCTATACAGTGTCCACCCTGGGACTTAAACCCTTCATGACAACCAAGGAGGCCCTGCTGTGAGGAATGTGTGCCAATCTCTCTGCGGCTACGGCTCCTGTAGCGCCCCATTGTGGCGGCGCCGTAGGAGTGGAAGCTCTGAGAGGCCAAGTTGTGGTAGAGCTGTTGGTAGGAGCTACGCTCAGAAGAGGACTGAGACGTGCGGTAGCCGAATGAGTAACTTTCATAGCTGGGCAGACGCTCCAGGCCAGCGCAGGATTTGCCATCACCGAGCAGGTGGCGCCCGGGCGGGCAGGTGCACTTGAAGCTGCCAGGAGTATTGATGCACTGGTGGGCACAGGGCTGTGGAAGCCGCTCACACTCATTTATATCTGCCCTCAGCACAAAGACAGACCAGCACCAAGAAGAGAAGAGTCACAGAATAGAATAGTGCAAGGAGGAAAGGATGTAAAAAAATAATGCAGAGGAGAGAAGGGGTCAAAAGAAGGTGTATGAAAAGAATAAATGAGGTGGTGCGGGCCAAGAAAATAGAGGAGACAGATGAGGATGAAGGGAGGAAAAAGGAGATATGTTAGTCACCCCACTGTACAACAACAATACATTGTCATGTCTCTAAGACAGAAATGTATTGCAACTAGAGTATAAACACTCGAGAGAAACTGATATTATGTCCTCTTATATTAAATAAAAGTGATGGCTAGAAGAAAATAACTTCCTGTGAAGAAATTACTTCTGGTACAAATCTCAACTGAGGTCAGATACTGTACACGTTGACAAAGACAGACATCAATGTCCAGGGTTAATGATGTCACAGGGAAATGTGGAAAACTCTGCCATTACAAAGCAACACCAGGAATTAGCCAAATAAAAAAAAAAATCAATATAAAAGAAGTGAAAAAGAGTGAAAGGACAAAGAGTGAACAGTGAGGAGATGGTGCTAATCTTTCTATGGTCGATGTGTCAAAGGAGGAAGCTTATATTTTTTCCAGTGTCCCTCCCTGAAGACCTTCCTTACCCTTTTCTTTTACTCTGACAGCGAAGACCAGAATCAACCCAGAGTTTTAACACCATGCACTGCATCTCTGGAATAATTTCCGGAGTCTCTGTATTTGTTAGTTGTTAACAAGCAGTTTGCAGTGCACCATTTTAGAGATTTACAGTGAGCAAGCGAGCGACAGAGTCTAACACCTGGAGGAGACTGAAGACGACATCAGAGTAATGACTTCAGAGTTTCAGCAGGAGTGAGTCACCCACAAAAAGAGGGAAGTGTGCTGGCAGGAGTGACAAAGCTGGTGAAAGGTGCAAGCAGCAATGTATCAAACTGCTCAGCATGAGCTTTGCAAAGTGTCCTCAACAAAAAACAAGTTACCTGTCTAATCATTACTAAAGAAGCCCCTCCAATGTCATGAGATATTATCTTGTTGTTTGGCGGTGACATGTACATACCGAGGCAAGGCCGCCCAACTCCCTGAGATCTGTAGCCACGTGGACAAGTGCAGTGGTAGCTTCCTCTGGTGTTCTCACAAATCTGGTTGTATCTGCACTGATGTGTGCCATCTCTGCACTCATCAATGTCTGCAACAACAATACACATGACACAAAGACCCACAGTTCACCTTTTCACTGTAACTCTAGCTTCAGTGACACTAAAATCTCTCAGAGTGTGTGCTGTTTTATTATGGTCCGTCTTCTGCTGCACACTCACCTACACATGTTCCGTTGGCACCTTTGGTCAATCCATTGGGACACAGGTCAATACAGGTGTAACCACCCCGTGTGTTTTTACACTGTTGATCTGAACGACAAACCCTCTGTCTGCACTCGTTTATATCTGAGGGGAAAACAGAATTATTATGCTCCCAATGACCTGGAGGTACTATGGTCTCCATATAGCCCTTACATAATAACAGTGGCTTTAATTTATACTTTTCTTTTGAAAACGTTTGGAACATGATATACAGTATGGTGCAGTGTTCTAATTATCATATTTATATGATAATTAGACCCTTTTTAAGAGAATTAGAGTTTGTTTTAAATACCTATGGTAGACGATTGGGTTGACATAATTTACGACATACAAGATGGAAAGAATAACTTTTTCAATTAGACTGGAAAAAGTTTCAGACCATGATTTGTATTATTTTTGTTGTTTTGTCTGGTTCTGTTCTTGTCTACTTCTTTGTGAAGTGATTTGGAGATTATAGACAAACACACTTATTTTTGGTTCATGATTGTAGTTGGTATATTGAATTTTCTATGTTGTATATTTCATTTAATTTCATCTGCTACAACCAAGTCTTATGGAACATCAATGCAAGCACTATGTAATTGTCTTTATTGTTTATATGGAACTGGAGACAATTCAATAAAAAAAGAGAATTTAAAAAAAGGAGGTGAAATAGTTTATTTTACTGTCTTGTGTACATCCTCAGCATCTTACAGTTAACATGTACTGCTCTGATGATGGCTGAGATATGTAAACATGTTTGCTACAGATTTGCTTTTTAAGAATGTACACCTCACTGGAATACAAACTTACTGTGGTCAGTATGTTTCATGTTTCGAGCACCAGATTGTTTCCCCCTTTCTTTCTAAAGCAATCTTGGTTACCCTGAGATGTATATATATATATATATATATATATATATATATATATACATATATCATATAAAAAACAGTTGTCTCACCGATACAGCGTCGGTTCCTGAGTTGAAATCCTGGCTCACATGCACAGCGATAACTCCCAATGGTGTTGAGACAGTGTTGGTTACATGGACTAGACTCTTGACACTCGTTCACATCTGAGAACGTCACACATTAAGCCTTGAGGAAATTGTACAATTTAAAAATAAAAAATGTTATCAAGCTGTTGTTGACCTACCTGTGCAGCTGAGACTGTCAGCTGTTCTCCTGAAGCCACGCCCACAACGCATGACACAGCGGTAAGAACCGATAGTGTTCTCACAGTCCTGTCCATCGTGACACACGTTCCCACCCAGTGAACACTCATCAATGTCTTAGAGAGTGTAGGGAAGCAGATTAATTATTGTTATTATTATCATTGTTTATAAATATTTCTTATTAGATAATGAATTATCATGTGTGTGCATGGAAATGTTGTTTACCTTGACAGGTCCTGCCATCAGCAGAGATTGTGAGGCCTCTGGGACAGGAGCAGTAGTATGTGCCCATGGCATTGTGGCAAGTGTGAGAACATGGATTCCCAACCTCACACTCGTTCTCATCTGTAGCACATGATTGGAAACAAAGCAAAACAAAGGTGCATTAATCAGAACAGTATTAAGCAGATGATCAGAATGAATCCAGTTATGCTTGAAGAAGGTGTTAAATCATTTAAAGATGTATTCAAATGAATAATACATCTTTGAATGCAACTTTTCTAAATAATGTTTTCCAGTGAAGACTACTTTGTTGTTTAATTGGTAGAAATAACATAATACATCATTACCAGTACAATAGGGCCCGGCAGACACCAAAGTGAAACCTTGAGGACACTGGTTACTGCGATCACCTGAAACATGTCAACATTTCAGCATTGAAAGAAGAAAAAAATGCAAAGAATGATCATAACAACAAAAAGTGAAAACACAGAATCCCACTTTGAGGCATCTCAGAGAACAGTCTCCTCTCACCTTTGGTGATACTAGCTTGAATGCTGTACTCCAACACCTCCTCCAGAGGGTGGTATAGAGCACTGATGGCTGAGGCCTGAAGCATCTCTACCAGGTAGGGCATCTTGCCCTTGGACAGATCATAGGTGATGGTGTGGTTCCAGGAGTAGGGCACACTCTGTCTGTCGATGCTGAACATGCGAGTGGACAGAGCATACAGCTGCCCTGGTCCTGTCTGGATGTAATCCTCTGTGTAGTCCTGCAGAGAACAATGTACACGTGAGGCGCTCATGGAACCACTATAACCGATATACTAAGTAGACCACTCAGGTTTTTTCAAACAAACCTACAAAAAGTAAGCAAAATATCACATATTTATCACATACACTTCTTACAGTATATCTGTACCTTGATGCTGATGTCAGCATGTGAGGGCAACTGTAAAATGTGTCCATTCACAACAATGTCCAGCAACAATGCTCCATCGGAGTCCAGGCCTCTAGCAATGTGGGTCATCCTCAGGATCTCACCTAGCAACATCCAAAAATAAATATATGACATGTGTGTCATATTGAGTATTTAGATACCACAAAGCTCTATTGGTAAAGGCAGTAATGCAACAGTATGTACGCAAGCTGCCGTTAAACACAATACAAACCAACAACCAGCTTTGTTTACAAGTGAGTTCATGCCTCTGCATTCATACCTGTAGCAAACTCCACCTGTGTCTCTCGCCTGAAGACACCTCCTGTCAGCGTGTAGCCATTGACAGCCTCTCCTACTTCCTCTGCTGTGGTCCAGTAAACAGGATTTAAAATGGAGATGAGCTTCCTCATGGCAGGACCTTGAATTAAAATGGAGGCAGAAGACGCCCTTTCATTTATTATGAGATTTAGAGAAAAAGTTCAAGAGAACAGCTGGGATGCATTTCACATATAAATTCTAGCTCAAAGCAGAAGAAAACTGACCTAATGTCCTTGGTACGTTAGTAATAGTAGCCTTGATGATTCTGCTGCCAGACTTGGTCTCTGTGACGGTGGCATTGAGGATAGCGATGCCAAATTCAATATCATTGATGTTTCCTATGATGCTTCCTCGTGCCTTCTGGGGCCCACCTGACAGAGAGACGTGGTATTATTAAGCATTCATGATTCCAACGTGTAGAAATCACTCTCACACACACACACACACACAGAGTAATTCTCCACACATGGCTTACCTGGGCAGGCCTGATTATTACACCTGGAGAGTTGTGAGGAGTCTCCTGGACACAGACGGCCACCATTACTAGGAGACGGGCTGTTGCAGAGTCGCACGCGTGTCCTCGCTCCACCTCCACAAGAGGCAGAGCATTGACCCCATGGCTGCCATGAACCCCAGTTCCCATCGACTGTAATCATACATCACAAAAACAGATCATTTGAAAAATATACAACACAGATTAAACACAAAGTCAGCAATCAGTGCCATTTTACTGTCTGTTTTCTCTCCTTCTCCTTGTCGTCTTTCCTCACCCTTGAGACAATGATTTTTTTTTACTTGAGACTCGACAACCCCAAACTCTATCGCAGTTGTAAACGTGCTGACTCACCAGGGCAGTTTGCTGTGCTGCATCTCTGGATCTGCGTGTCTGCACCAGCACATGCTCTACCACCATTAGCAGGTCTGGGATTGTCACATGTCCTGTAGCGCCTCATCTGTCCTCCATTGCATGTCTTGCTACAGCTGCCCCAGCTGCTCCATGGACCCCAATTACCATTGACTGTCAAGGGGTAAAATGTCAAAGACTAGTACGTAGCATGAACCAAGAAGGCAGATGAACATTCATATAAAGAGATACATTGATATAAAAGGTCAAAAGAAAAATTTACTCACTGGGGCACGGCTCGCTGTTACAGAAGTCAATATGCACGTCGTTGCCCTCACATTGCCTGCCACCATGATGAGGGGCGGGGCTAGCGCAGAGCCGTGTCCGCTGTCTGGTGCCACCTCCACAGGAAACACTGCAGGCTCCCCAACTCACCCAGGATGACCACTTCCCATCCACTGGACAAATTGAGAAGACACAGGAAGATCAGTCATTGAGACCTTAACATTTTAAAGGGTAAAATCTCTTTCTGGTTGATTTTATCATACAGCACTGAGCACTCACCAGGACACGGCCTCTCCTTGCACACTTGTGTTTGGGTGTCTGTGCCCTCACACTGTGGCCCGTCAAAAGCAGGAGGAGGGTTATTGCACAGCCTGATCCTGGACTGCATTCCTTTACCACAGGTCTCACTACAGGGGCTCCATGGTAGCCAGGACCCCCAGTTGCCTGCCACTGCAATTTAAACAGAGAGAAATTAAATAGAGGTTAATAGGGCTGGGAGATGGAAAACTCAAGCCAAATAAAACCCAGAATAAAGCTTGTTTGTAGTTGCTGTTGTATGTTTTATCAGTTTCCAAATTTTTTTAGACTTTCTTGTATTCACCTGGACAAGGTCTGACACTGCACATGATGACCTCCACTGCCTTCCCCTCACAAGGCCTGCCTCCGTGCTGAACTGGAGGGTTACTGCAGGTGCGGATACGGGTCCTGTTGCCCTGACCACAGGAGCGAGAACACTCCTCCCAGAGAGACCACTCTGCCCAGTTACCATCCACTGAGGAGGGATAACATTTTAGGTTTATAGTACAGCAAACAACACAAGTCAAAAAGTCAAAAAGAAGAGGACGAATCCTCTTCTTTAAATCTTTGTCACCTGGGCAAGGTTTTCCTTGACAACTGCGCATTTCTAGATCTAATCCTTCACAGTGGCGCCCTCCATTGGCAGGTAATGGGGTGTTACATTGTCTTAGCCTCTTCTGAGTCCCAACACCACAGGACACACTGCAAGGACCCCACACAGCCCACTCCGAGTATCCCCCATGTACTAAAAACACAAATAAAACCACATGTTATGACATAATATTCCATTGATTTATTTCCTCTTGAATGATAATGTATTTCCCTTTAGATATGGAGATCAAGTACATTTTATGTACATTTTTACCAGCTAAAGTGGAAAGTAGCTCAAAAATATGGTACAATAAAATGGCAATGGTATAAATAGTATAGAGCTTTTCTAGTTTTGATGATCAGTTAAAGTGCTTTACACTCCATCTTCACGGAGCTCTCACACCCTGTCAGCACATAAAGTGTCAGTGGCACATCAACATGTAGTAGCAAGGAGCTCAGGATTAGAACTGGGACCCCACAACAGGAAAGACTACCCACTCTGCTTACTGACCCTCATAAAGAACCGTAACGCACAGCTCACCTCGTACAGTCAGAGTGACCCTGACCAGCACAGAGCCGAGTAGGTTTCTGGCCACACATTCATATTCAGCTGTGTCCTCCTTCTGAGCACTGCTGATCCTGAGGGAACCGTCGGTCAGGGTGGAGAAGCGGTCGGTGCCCAGAAGAGGGCGCCCCTGGCGGGACCACTCTATCATGGGTGTAGGTTCACCCTCTGCCTGGCAGTAGAGCACAGCTGTGGTGCCAGCATCCACCACTGTCTCAGATGGCTCCACAATGATGGTGGGTGCACCTGGAAGAACAGGACAACACCATGTTTGCATGTGGAATTTCACACAAAATCATATAAACACAAAGAAAATGTTAATAACATTACACACTTACTCTGCAAGGTAAGTGTGACACTTCTTTCAACCACTCCAGCATCATTTGTTGCCACGCACATGTAGTTACCTGCATCTTCACCCTGCACGGAAAAAAACAACAACATATTAATTTATATAAATATTAACAGCATTGCACATGAAACATCTGAAAAGCATATGATTTCCTACCACTGTGCCATAGATCGCCAGAGAGCCGTTGTCTAGCTGACGGATTCGGTTGTTGATCTGGATGTTTATTCCGTTTTTACTCCACTGGATGGTTGGCAGTGGGTCTCCTCGCACCTCACAGTTTAGGATGGCATTTCCACCCAGAGGTTCAATTCGGTTAGAGTGAGGATGGCCGTCAATGATCGGAGGCTCTGCAGGAATGACACAGAACAATGAGTCACAAAGAAAAAACCTTGACATTATGACTTCACACCAGGAGCTTAAGGACTAAAAAATAAAAAAGTTTTTACCTTTAACATATACAAAGCCCAGTGACTTGATGGTTCCAACATTGTTTTCTGCCACGCAGGTATAAGTGCCAGAATCTTCTTTACTCACTCTCTCTATCACCAGCTCACTGTGGCCGTTCATATGGTCATGGTGAACTGCAGCATTAACAAATATACGAGTCAAAATCATTTCTTATAATCTATGACATCAAGTTAGCCTCAGTTACAGATCATAAATGTCCCCAATAACTGCAGTTGTTCCCATACCTGGGACAATGTTGTTGTTGAAGACCCATGTGATTCTTGGTGGCGGGATGCCACTGACCCCACAGGCCAGCAGGAGGCGTTCTCCTTTGCTGAGTGCCACATCTCCGAGCAGCTCGGTGAAGACTGGGTGCGTATGAACTGACAGTACAAACGTCCGACTGTCCCGGCCGACTGCATTAGTAGCAACACATGTATAACTGCCGGCGTCATAGGGCTAGAGTAAAGACAAGAGACAAAGCATGTAGGATAACATTATTAACATGCATTTAATACACTGTGTAATATTTAGGAGGGTTTATTAGCAGAAATTGTATATGCTACGCATCTGTATATTTGTAGTACAAAGAGCATGCATTTTAAACAAAGAAGAACAGCTCCATCCACTTATGTCTAATGTATAAATGTATAAAGAGTGGAAGACTGGTGTGGAAAGTGAGGAGTGAGCAAAGACGTCCTCCATTTGTTGCAAGCTGCAGTCTCACATTTAGATGTCACTAATTCTTACACACTGGACAAATAGAAACATGATGCGTTGTCTTTTTGTTCTCCTACCTGAGCTATGTCTATGACCAGCTCTCCAGAGGGCAGGATTGTGTACTCTGCTGTGCTCTCACTGAGGGAATGTCCGTCCTTCTCCCAGGACAGACTGGGCTGAGGGACGCCCTCCGCCACACACAGCAGCTGGGCCTGGGTGTTTTCCACCACCTCTACCTCTTGATCTTCACCACGAATGGAGGGAGGGACTGTGAAAGTAAGGGAGATATTTTTTTCATAATCACAATTTTATTTTAAAACAAAAGGCTACTCTGTAGATTTTTGGAGACAGGCAATTTGTAATGCAGAGACAATACAGGACAACATACATTAACCATGCATTTAAGTGTGACACGTGGAGTGCCACAAACACACAGTTAAATGACAGAGCCTTACTCTGTACAGTCAGGCTTATCCCAAGGCTGACAGTTCCTGCTGCATTGGCCGCAGTGCATGTGTATCGTCCAGTATCACTGGGCTGGAGGAAGGTGATCTGCAGAGAGCCTGAACTGAGAACACGCTCTCGCACAGATTCACTCAGCTGCTGCCCGTCTTTATGCCATGTGACAGAGGGAGGAGGAGAGCCATCGGCCTGACACTGCAGCATCACAGAGGAGTCTACAGGTGCCAGGTACTCTCGAGTCTCTGAGCTGATCACTGGAGGCACTGCAGGAATGTAATATTACATGCAGATTAAAGTGAAGTCATTAAGACTAAGTAGTACAGACTTTTTTGCCGGACAATATGCAACATAATTGTTTTGTAATATAATCTGCCCAGGTGATTTAAATGACTTTGAATATGGTGTTGTTGGCTGGTATTTCAGATACGTTTTTACACACAACCAACTACAGGGTTTGATCCAAAGAAAATGGTCCAAAAAAAGAAAAATACCCAGTGAGCGTCAGTTCTCTCGGCATGTGTTGTTGGTCAGAGAAGGTCAGAAGACAATGGGTAAATTAGTTCAAAATGAGGTCTAGTGTCACTCGTGCCATTTTATTTAGGTGTCATCTGTACCTAATAAAGTGGGAGTAGTAGTTTGCATAGCTATTATATTAGATTGCATTTGATAATAAGATATTACTTTGTCCCACTCTTGCAGATAACTACATAGTGCTAAAAGATATAGTATATATCAGTATCTGACAGCCATCACTTGGCATGAGATCTACCTTGTACTTTGAGTTTTGTCTTCCCCAGTGCAGTGCCAGCCGGGTTTTGAGCCACACATATGTATGAGCCAGAGTCTGAAAGAGCAGCCTTGGAGATCTGCAGACTTCCATTAGGCAGCACAGTGAAAGAACCACCTAACATAAAACACAAACATGATTTTATGAAATTATGTATATGGTCAAATTATTGACATACACAGACAGGCAGGGTGAATTACCAGTAGTCGGTATGTTGATGCCCTCCTTCTGCCAGGTGATGGTGGGCCTGGGTGAGCCTGTGGCCCAGCAGGGCAGAGTGACAGGGTTATTGAGGATAACATCTAAGGTGGGAGGGTGGGATTGAATCGCTGGGAGCTCTGAGAAGACAGACAGAAAGAAACAAATGCTCAGAAAGGAGACAAAAGCATAAATAACTGCAGGTGAGGGTAGATTTATATAGCAGTTGGAGGATAATGATAACATTTATACATATAATCAAACTAGTGATGGCTTTGGCAAACGTCAACCTCATCTTTCATGGAACAGATAATAATGTCATTTTCCCCACATAGGCATGCAGGATCTGGTGTGATGACGTCTAAAGCACCCTGTGATATTTTATCAATGTCAGAAGCTGGAAAATTGCCAGTTTTAACTATTTTATTGAAGATCTCAGGGGAAAAGAAAATCTGTCGACATGTCACCACAGCTTCCCAAACAGCACACAAATCAGTGTTTTCTTAAGAGCCTTCACTGCCAGAGTCTGAGATAAAAAATCTGTCTGTGTAAGGAAAACAGAGTAATAAACTAGTGATGAGGCTTCAGATTGTCCAACACAAACAACAGGATAAAAAGCTACCCAAGTTTGAACTTGACAGTTTGTTTCTCGAGATGCTCTCACCCTGCACTGTGAGATGTATGTGACGCTGGGTGGAGCCCGCAGCGTTCTTCGCCGTGCATGTGTAGTGTCCAGCATGACCGAGCTCAGCTGAGGTAATCTCTACTGGACCTGGGAAGAGATTTACACAGACCCAATCAATATCTGGTTTATGTCAGTCTTCAAAAGGTACAACAAAAAATGCTTTGAATTCTGTTGTTTTATATTTGGGTTTCTATTTTGGTTCAGTACCTTCTCCATCACTTTTTATTAACCTTATTAATTGTCTTAACAGCAAAACTGTCCATTACTGACCTGTGGGCAGAATGCTGTATCCTTGTCCCTCTTTGGGTAGCTTCATTCCATCTTTGCTCCAGTGGATTGAGGGCTCTGGAACACCAGATGCAGTACAGGCGACGACCACTGGGGACAGTCTGATGACAGTAAGCTCTGTGGGTTCATCTGCGATTGATGGAGGAACTATGGAAAGACAAGAAAACAATATATCTTCAATATTTGGGAAAATCAACAAGTTTTACAGTCATGTCACATCACTGATATATGAGACGAATTAAAATGTGTTTTTCTCACCATGTACAGTGAGGTGGATGGATCTGGAGTGTTCCCCGGCCTCATTAGAGACTACACACTTGTACACTGCTGTGTCCTCAACTGTGGGTGCTATGACTACAAGGGAGCCTGATGACAGTAATCTGGAAGCAATTACAAGGTGATGAAGTCAGGTTTCAGAGCGTCTACCTCTGTGTGCTCAAACAATACATACATAGAGTTTGTCTTTCTACAGAATAATCCTTGTGCTACGTGTTAAGATCTTGAATAAGGAAAGAGAGAGGGAGAAAACCTGGATCAACCTGTACATATTCTGGTTCTGGTCAGTATTTATGGCGTGGCCGTTTTTTGTCCAGCTGACAGTGGGTTTGGGGATGCCGCTGGCCTCACAAGACAAAGTGGTCTGAACGTTGACCGTGACTGTTACGTTGGTGCGTCCATCAGTGATGGAAGGAGGAACTGAAAGATGAGAACCAGTGAACACAGTTATTACTGGCTGACTGTGCTACATTTGTGGTTGGTTGGATACAGTTTGGAAAGCATGTTCACAGCCCACCATAAACCTGTAGATCCACTCTCTTACGCTGAGTCCCGGCCTGATTTGTTGCCATGCACAGGTATCGGCCTGTGTCAGTCACCTGAGCAGAGAGGATGTGTAAAGAACCATCCTCTGCAACTGTGTACCTGTGCACATGTATATAAACTGGGTGAGATATGACTTTCATTTATTGGATCATTTATAAACAATGAGAATAAAAGTGGTTTGAGAGCAAACAGCACTTTACCTTGGGTTGTTTCCTGCCAATATTGCACCATGTTTCCTCCAGGTTACACGAGGCGGCGGGACACCACTAACGATACACTCAAGCACAGCTGGATTGCTGATGAGTACTGACACCGTCTGCGAACCTTGCTTGATAGTTGGGGCCACTGAGGTTAAATTGACAGACACAAGGATTATATTAATTTGAACTTTATATATCACTTTGAAGGATGTCAAATTATTTGCTTCTTCAGTCCTAAGTAGACAAGTCATTGATAAACATTGTAACTGTACGTACCATTAACAGCCAAGTTAAAGTGTCGCGTTGTCTTGCCAGCGATGTTACTCGCCACACAGGTGTACTGAGCTCTGTCGCTAAGCTCAGCCATGTTGATCTGTAAGTAACGACTGCCGGACAGAATACGCACTCGGGCAGAAGCCTGCACAAATGCAAAAAGTTACAGGTAAATAAACGTCATGTGTTTTAAAGATGGATTTTTTTTGTTGTTGATTTCTGACCTGCAGTGGTTGACCGTCTTTTAGCCAGGCCAGAGTTGGAGGTGGAACGGCATCAGACTTGCACTCGAGAGTCACCTGTCTGCTCTGCAGCACTGAGATATTGTGAGGTGTGCTCTCTCCAACGATGTTGGGAGGGACTTGAACAGGAAAAAAAATACATAGATACATATAAAAAAAAAAAATTCTGCTAAAGCATATTATCAATTAATTAATAAGCTATATCATCAATTTCTATACATGTATGTTTCTATGGTATGAGTCATAATCACTTTTTGCTTTTCAGTAACTTGCTCTTTGGATTTGACTGTTTCTGTTAGTTCCGTGTGTGTTTCTCTTAGATTTACTTCCTGCCGTCATGTGTTTCTTGTTTCCCTGATTACCTGTTTTGTTTTAATTAGTTTCACCTGTGTCTTGTTATACTCCAGTCCTGTAAATTAGTCTCCCTGTTTCCACTGTTCATTGTCCGTATGTCTTCTACTACACTTCTGTGTACAGTAATTCTTTTACCCTATTTTTTGTCTGTTTCTCTCCATTCAAAGCGGTTTTACTTATAAGTATCTGTATCAGTTTACCCACCATGCACTCGAACCTGGAACTCCTTGTCATCATCTCCTGCTGGACTGTTGGCCAAGCAACTGTATCTGCCTGTGTCCTCCAACTAGGAATTAATGTTTTTAAAAATGCGTAAGAACACGATATAACAATATCAGGATCACACCTGAAGAGCATTTAAATTAATTAATTTACAGTAATCACTCACCTGTGCAGAAGCCACGCGGAGGACTTCTCCTCCCCGCAGGAGGCGCAGACTGTCCGTCTGTGGAAGAGGACGACCGTCCTTCAGCCAGGTCAGAGAGGGAGTGGGGATACCTGAAGCCTCGCACTGAAGCTCTAGAACATTATTTACCACCACAGATACTTCTGTTGGTGCACCTGAACCTTTGATGCGTGGTGGGTCTGAACAAGAAAACAACATTTTATATAAAGTTTCTGCTCTTAACAAAAGACTGGTACGTTTAAGGACACTAACATAGGCTGTGTCTTTAAATCAGTCGACAACTGCACAAAAACTGTATTACTTTCTGCTCTTTATACTCACCCAGCACTTTCAGGTTAAAGTGGCGGCTTGCTTGACCTGCAGTGTTGTTAGCCACACACGTGTAGCGTCCTGTGTCCTCGACCTGGGCCTGGATGATCTGTACAGTTGTATTCAGGTTGAGAAATAGGAGGTGACGATCAGGAACTAGAAACATGTCCTCTTTGATCCAGGACACAGTTGGGGTTGGGGTTCCATCAGCAACACACAGCAGGGAAGCTACATTTCCTCTGACCACAGTTACATCCTCTGTGCTCCCTGCTCCATCCAGACTTGGAGGGACTAAGGGCGGTAATAAAATCACATTGATTATCTTTCACTGCTGAACAGAAACATGGCATTTATTGATCTATTCCTTAAGGTTTTTTCTCACCATACACCTGTAGGCTGTAATGTCTGTTGTCCACTCCAGCCCTGTTTGATGCAACACAGGTGTAGATACCACCATCGGACACCTGGGTGCGCGTTATCCTGACAGATACAGAATGGTACAAAATGTTAATATCTTGACACATTTTAACTCTAAATCATCTAAAAATGAAATAAATAAATAATTTAAAAAAGTATATTTGACTGTGTGCCACAGTAGATTGTAATCAAATTTGTGCCAGTATGAACTCAGTTTCTGTTTCTCATGCTAAAACATTCTTTTCAATTCCCAGTTGCAATTTGTCCATGCTAAAACACAATAGTTTTCAAAATAAAAGTCTTAATCGCAATAAAACATTTAATATACTTCACTGTCATGTGATCAGTAACAATACAACAAAAGTAATGAAAGTGTGTGCATGTGACTTATGCATTTTCATGCGGATCAAGATGTTTTTGAGAACTTACCCTAGACCTTAATTTTCTGAAATACACATCTGTGATTATGAACTAGGCCTACAAAAGAAAGTTTTACCCTCTGGACATTATTATTATTATTATTTTGGACACATTATTTCAGCACAATGTGTTACAAACACTCCATGTGCCCTGTCCACTGACCTACCGTAGCACCTGTCCAGCAGAGAGGAGCCTTATATGGGAGGAGACAGGCAGGGGGAGGCCATTCCTCAGCCAGTTGAGCTGAGGAGGAGGAGAGCCCATGGCAACACACTCGATGTTGACTGAACTGTCCAGAACTGCAGTCAACCCCTCAACTGTCTCACTGTTAACAACTATTACAGGAGGCACTAAAAGAACAAAGAGTGAAGGGTCAATCACCAGGAGATTAATCCTTACTCATCATTAAGAAAATATTCAATATTTTACTTAAACCCACCATACACATTTAGATTGAATATCCTGTCCTCTTCTCCTGCAGAGTTGTTGGCCACACATGTGTATTTGCCACTGTCAGTGGTGTGAGCTCTGGTCACACTGAGTATGCTGCTGTCTGGACTGATCCTAAGCACAAAGGCAAACATTGCATTATCTTCATCTTTGTTGTAAAATCCCCTGTAACTACTTTACTTTAGTCTTTACTCTACCTGAGGCCTCTGCTTCCTCCACTCTTAATGACTTCCCCATCCTTCAACCACTGGATTGTTGGAGTTGGGCTTCCCTGGACTCGACAGACCAGCTGGATGCTTTCATTGAGCAGAACTCCCATCTCACTTGGCAGCTCTGATCCAGAGATACTGGGAGGCACTACATAGAGAGAATATATGGAGAGAAATTACTGTACCTTCTGTATATCTTCAGTGAATTTTGACTTAAACACGTATATATATATATATATATATATATATATATATATATATATATACATATATACCATATATACCTTGTATGATGAGGTGGTAGCTCTTGCGTGCTTCACCCTCCACATTGGAGGCCAAACACGTGTACACGCCACTGTCAGGAAGCTGCGTTCGTGCAATCTGAAGCTTGCTGCCCCCTGAGAAGATGTGCATCTCCAGAGAGTCTGAATTCTCTAGGGATATATATGAAAGACAATTGTTATATGTTTCCCTTGTCAGGTCATCGGAAAATAAACCTATTGTATATGGTGTGGACAGAACAGAACAGTCTACTTGTCTTGAACTTAAATAATGCAGGTGTACCTATGGGTCGCCCATTCTTCAACCAAGTGAGGCTGGGTGGAGGGATACCAGTGGCATCACAGGAAAAAGTGACTGGGTTACTAATGGTTTCCACCACATTCTCTTCTGCTAGACCATCAATACTGGGAGGAACTGAAAAGTGAGTGTGTGAGAGATAGATAGAGAGAGAGAGAGAGAGAGAGAGAGAGAGAGAGAGAGAGAGAGATTATAATATTGATTTTAAATATGAATTTTATGTATGTTACAATTTTTGATATATAATATGTCCTACCATAAATATTCAGGTGGAAGATCTTGTCCATCTGACCTGCAACATTGGTGGCTTTGCATACGTATTGTCCTGTGTTAGAAACCTGAAGAAAGGAGGAGACAAGACGACTGACTAGACGTGATCACTGAAAAGTGGTGCTAAAGAAATGAAAAAATATAATGCCTCACCTCTGATTCTTTGATCTCAAGCATCTGCCCCTCTGCCAGGATGCGCAGGTTGGCTGATTCTGTCACCAACCTGCCGTTCTTGTACCAAGTGATGGTGGGAGGAGGTACAGCATTGGACTCACACTCCAAGGTGACTGATTTCCCTACAAGCACATTCACCACCACGGGAGACTCCCCACTACTGTCACGGATACTGGGAGGGACTGGGAAGCCAAAGAGAGAGGGGAAAACATTTACTGTTTGTTAAAGTGGAGGCCAGCGTCAGGTTTTCAGGTTACAATACACAGTGAGAACATAGACTGACCGAAAACAGTGAGATATATGTTTTTGTAAGCCTCTCCTGCTGCGTTCATGGCCACACAGCTGTATTTTCCTGCATCAGATACTTTTGCTTTCAGAATCTGCAGTGTACGACCACCTGAGAGGATGAATGAGAACACATAATTAAGTATTTGTACTGAATAGCCTGCAGTATGTGTCACCTGTGACTTTTTCATTTAACTTTGACCCTATAGGTGTACATTGTTCTTGCAATACCTGGCATGATGAGTGCATTGGTGTTGCCTTGGATTGGGCCCCTTTCATTCAGCCAACTCAGGGAAGGAGGAGGAAAACCAGTAGCTTCACAAGTGAGGGACACAAAGTTGTTCACCACTGCTGTTACATTCTCACGACTTGGACCGATGATGTTGGGAGGCACTAAAAGAAAAAGAAAAAAACATTCAAAATAGCAAATTATGTTTTTCATTTTAAGAGTAGATTAAGATTTAGTGGTGAAATTGAGAATGTCCCCACCATGAACATTGAGGTTGAACAATTTGTCTGCACTTCCAGCCACATTGTTGGCCACACACACGTAGCGCCCCGTGTCAGACACCTGAGCAGTTGACACCTGAGCGATGAAGATGTTAGGTTAAACACAGATCTACTGTACACAATAAACAACACTTTATCACCAAATGCAGTTCTTTATTTTACCATAACATTACTGCTTCGTGGCCCTCAGTGTTGAGTTACCTGAAGTATTCTGCCATTGGACAATATTCTATGTGGACCGTTAGAGCTTATTGGCTGGTTATCCTTAAACCATGTGATCTTTGGAGCGGGGTTTCCATCCACATGACACTCCAATTGGGCAGTTTTGTTAAGCAGCACTGTGACCTCATTGGGTAAGTCGTCGTCTGCTCCCCGTATCGATGGAGGTACTGGTGTAATGTAGAAATACACAAGAGGAGACAGTGAGTTCCATTTTAAATTACTCCTGCCTGGTGCTTGTACCACAGAGAAGTACTTTTACTCACATAATACTCTGACATCGTACTGAATGGAGTCTTCTCCCGCTTCGTTGACAGCTACACATGTGTATCTGCCTGTATCTTCAGCCTGGGCCCTGGGGATCTGCAACACTCGTCCACCTGAGGATAACATAATAAAAAAGTATAGTATAAACATTCTGTTCTCAGTCTTGTTCCCTCTTGTTCTACACGTTTTCTTCTTCTGTCTCACCTGGTAGAATCAGGACTTTATCACTAGAGGTGAGCATGTGTCCATCTTTGAACCAGGTGAGTGTAGGAGGAGGCACAGCATTGGTCTCACAATACAGAGAGATGGGATTGTTGAGAATTACATCTCGCACATCTCCTCCAAAACCTTGAGGAGAAGTGGTATCACCATCTCCACCAGGCCTGGAAAAATTTGGTGGCACTAGAAAGAGAACATTACATTTGTGACATTTTGGAAATTTTATTTCATAGCCTGGTTGTAAACACGGCTCTGCATTTATCACAAAATAGATCTATTCACAAATGTTTAATACCATTGATATTATATAAAATATTATTGTAATATTTTAATGTGTGGCTTTAGTGTTAAAGGTTATAAGTGTAAGTTAACTCTTTGCATCAGTCAACCCAGTTCACCTTGTATATTTACATCAAAGTCCTTCTCATCCTCTCCAGCTATATTAGTGGCTACACAGGTGTAACGGCCAGTGTCTGACACCTGAGCGTGCTTGATCTGAACAATGCGACCATTGGCTGTGATGGACACATGGTTGTCGGCCCGCAAGATCTGCAAAGATTCAGAATGACGACAGAGGTTCTTTTGAGTATAATGTACAAACATTTACTTCATGATTTACTTTACATATCCAGTAGAAATCATTCCACATATATATACAGTAGGCAAAAAATTCTACCTGTCCGTCCTTAAACCACTGTAGTGCTGGAGTAGGAAAGGCCTCTGCCACACACTCTAGGGTCAAAGTGCTGTTGACCTTGATCTTGACCTCTTTGGGGGTCAGTCCTTCCCCTGGGATATCATTTTTATTAATCTGTGGTGGAACTGGAGAAAAACATCACATTATTGTATCATAGGTATTCAATATCATTTATGAACACAAAAATTATTTATTTAAAAGGTTCATTGTGTAAAATGCAGGTGAAACTATATTCATTTGGCAGAAACTGTAGCTGGTTGTTATGGGTTCAGCCTGTGAGTTTCACCAAAATAGTTTTTTTCTGTTGTTTTTACTAATGTTCTTCCATAGTGCAATCTCCATGCAGTCTTGGCATGTGTGTACCTGCGGGAGGACCGTGACGTAATCATGTACGTGCGTAGGTATGGGAGCGAGCATGTTTACCCCAGCCAGCATCTATTCAGCATGGCAGGAGATGGATGGTGTCATACGCAGGGCAGATGAATAACTGTGATTTTTCTTAACGATATAGAGTGAGAGAAACTGTGAAGTTGCCTCCTGTTCTTTAACACCGGTTACAAGGAGTTGTTTTTCATTACTCCAGAATGAGCCTTACATATTCATATCAGGGTCAGGATCAGCTCTACGGAGAGCACCACTTTGGTCTACCTTGTATTTACAATTGCTCAAATTTTGATGAAGAGTTTTGATGCTAACTGAAGGGTACAGTGAGTGTTATTCATCTGCAACATGCAACTTTACCAATAAAAGTTGTCAAGTTTTACTTACTGTACCTGTTTATCGGCTTTAAAAGTCCAGTATGTAACACTTAGGATGATTTATTGACAGAAATGATAGTGTGTAGAGCATAGTGACCATAAATATGCTTGTATATCTGTCCAAGCACTTTCAAATAACAATCATTTACTGGTTTTTGAAGCCTTGGGATACAGAGGGCTGACCAGAGAATTCTTAAGCTACATGGTCTCTCTGTTCGACGTCGCTAATTCTTACACCATGGACAATAAAGAGCAGAAACACTAGGTCAGGCAGAATTAAGATTTGCCATATTAAAGCATATTTCAACAGTCAGACACTGGCAACTTACAACTAACTCATCTCACCATAAACCTTGACCTCATAGTGCTTCAGCGTCTCTCCAGCTTCATTCGTGGCCACGCAGGTATATCTCCCAGCATCCTCTTCTTTGGCATTAAGAATCTGTAGGGTTCGACCACCTGTGTGAAAGCCATACAAAACGATGCCATTGAATTCAGTTCCATTTATTTCACGCCCTTTTGTTATGTAATCGTATATGTGTGTGTGATTTAAAAACCTGGCAGCACTCGGACATTGCGGCTGGACTCAAACACAGTGCCGTCTTTGAGCCAGGTGATGAGTGCAGGAGGGTAGGACTGGACTTCACACACGAGAGAGGTGGGGCTGCTTAAAGTTACTGTCACCTCCTCTGTAGAACTATCTGAACCCAACCCAACAATAGTGGGAGAAACTGGCGATAAAAGGACAGAATGGATAACTAATTAGAAATCAAAACAAAATCTGAATTGATTAATTTGTGAACAGCAGAGTTGTCTTCATACCCAGAACATTGAGGTTGAAATGCCTGCTGCGATCCCCTGCACTGTTGGAGGCCCGGCAGCTGTACCTGCCCGTGTCTGCAACCTGGGCTTCAGAGATCTGTAGGAAACGGCCATGAGAGAAAACTTGGTGGCGTCTGTCAGGCACCAGTGGCTGTCCATCTTTCAGCCATTTGATCTCCGGTACAGGGTTACCTAAGGAATCATCACAGCAGGTTCAGTCAGGAACACAAACACTCTTGTCATTGCGTTGATGGTTCCATTCTTTAGATGCTTCACTGGATTGGCCAAGCAGTATGTTAAACCAAACAGAGAGCAGAATGCATTAAACCCAGATTCAAGAGGGAGCCCAAGCAAGGATCTATATTATCTGACTTACCTGATGCCTCACAGGTGAGAGTAATGTTGTGTTTCTCCTTGACTTTAGTGTCCACCATGGTTCCCTCATTCACAATGCTTGGTGG
This sequence comes from Solea senegalensis, assembly GCF_019176455.1. Classification (NCBI taxonomy): domain Eukaryota; kingdom Metazoa; phylum Chordata; class Actinopteri; order Pleuronectiformes; family Soleidae; genus Solea; species Solea senegalensis. Next base: position 16,006,087 of record NC_058034.1, read on the forward strand.
GACTGTTGAATGAGACTAAAAATCAATTAAATGGTTCTCACTCTCTTTTCTCTGTTGATCACATCTCTTCAACTATACTCCCCCTCAGCGTGGGGGACATGTACGATCTCCTTACCAAGAATATCAATGTCAAAGTTTTTCCTTTCCTCTCCGGCACTGTTTGACACAATACAGGTGTATCTCCCAGCATCCTCTACTGCAGCGTGCATTAGACGCAAGCTTCGTCCACCTACAGATTAAACAGGCCAATTATTAATTATTTAAGTATTCAGAGTGTATGTTTGCATGAATCTGCCCCCTTTTCACTAAAGGAAAACATTCCAAAGAGTATGCCAACAACACTTAAAGCTGGTTAAAAGTGAATCACTCCACACCCCACAACTGAAATCTTTTAAGAGAAGACATTTGGTTGTTCAGGGACTCAGCTGTTTAAGCATTTACAAATGGGAAATAGCTTTTCACTTTTTTAAAGACAGGGTGTGTGAGAAAGATAACTCAATTGTGTGCTACAACTTCAATTACTATAACATGAGCCTATAACGCAATCATCATCTCGCCAAAAAGCACGTTTTCATCAGACTGACGTGTCCAGTCCTTTTTTTGAGTAATGGAATTTATTTGCCTTGCAAATGTAATCTCCATTATCATAAGCTAATGTACAAACATATCAAAAAAGAACAAAGGCAACAACTTGGCAGATCATTGTTCTGGTATTTCTGCAAATGCAATTTCAGTCGTATGCCAAAGTTCAGGGGGCCACAGTTTACGTTGGAAGCACACCATACATCTTGTTGAATGTGTAACAACACAATTGAGAGCAATTGCTGCTGCTTGTCTTCTTCTCACATATCTGTCTGACTTTGGCTCCACAAGCAATGATCCCATTACATCTTATTACTGATGATGTATTGCATCTGCCTGGCCTTAGAAACCTAGCTGAGGGTGAGATAGTTCAAGTTACTTTAATTTATATGCTTGGTGGTTTGCCTTCCCCCGGTGTGTTCTTTCATGAATTTTATAGCCTTTTGAAAATATATAAAATTACATACAACATAGAGAGGCCAATAAAAGTATCTATGTTTTTTAAACCATCTCCACATTATCAGGGAAAACCCAAAAGCTTCAGTGGGAACTCACCTGACAAAATGCGCACGGAGCTGGTAGCTTTGATTGGCCGACCGTCCTTCAGCCAAGAAATGGCAGGAAGGGGAATGCCAGAGGCCTCGCAGTTTAGAGCAACTGGGTTCTTCACAACAACACTCACATTTTCTGGCAGCTCTACCTGACCCACTATACTTGGTGGAACTGAATAAGAAGAGAGGAAATGAACAAACAGAACATTTTAAACCTCCAGATGGGATTTAATTCTCTAAATGAAAGACTGATTCAAATAAAAATAAAAAACACTTGATGATTCATACCATGTACACTGATGTCATACTTGCTGTCAGCCTGCCCTGCAACATTTACAGCGATGCAGGTGTAGCGTCCTGTGTCTGACACCTTTGCGTCTTTAATCTGTAAAAGTCGTCCCTCATTCAGAACCTTCGCACCGCGCTGGCCTGTGATGGGACGTCCATCTTTGAGCCATGTGACCGCTGGTCGTGGCACGCCCTCCGCAGCACACTGAAGGGTCACGTCACCACCTTTTGTCACGATAACGTTGTCATTTTCGCTGCGTTTGATGGAAGGACGGACTAAAGTGGCAGAAGAGAGATAATAAACAGCAGAAAAGTTAGGACACATTCAACTTCAACAGGTGTCATGCTCTCAACCTCACAGCAGCCATTTTTTATTGTATGTATTAAACATTTGACTGTATAGGCTGTATAAACTGTAATACGACCAAATAGACAAATGTATTCCTTTTTCTTGACCTTTCTGGTTGACATAAACATCTCTATGTCTTACAATCTGTGTATGTTTCATAGTAGAAAAGGGGATAAATGGGAGGATTCTCTCAGGAAGGGTATCCAATGTAAAAAATCTTTGTCAAAACAAATATGCGGATCATCCTCTAAGCTGACTCCTATGGACATAAATGGTGTGTATTTTATATATCGCTTTTCTAGTCTCGATTACCACTCAAAGTTCCTCTTGCCATTCACCCATTCACATTTTTTACCATGCACCTTTTATACCCATTCACACGCTGCCTGATTTGTTGTTTTTATCATTTTAAGTTTCTCACCAAACACTTGTCAGGAGCAATGTTGGGTTAAGCTACTGGTGCCCAAAGCCAAAAGCCAACAATAATTGTCATTATAACATTGCTAAAACCACAAATCTGCATGTGCATGTACCATAAACCTGCAAGCTGTACTCCTTAGAAGTGGTGCCGGCAGCACTGGAGGCTGTGCAGGAGTAGGAAGCTGCATCTGTCCTCTCAGCGCTGGCGATCTGCAGCTGACGACCTCCTGACAAAACTCTGAGCCGCTGGTCTGACTTGAGCTCAGAACCTGTATAAAAGACGTATATCACATGTGGGGTTCATCTACATAGCATTCAGTGCATCAAACATGGTTTCATAGGATATCTGATTTGTTCTTTTTCTCATTTTATGTTTCTCACCAAACACACTTACCATTTTTTCTCCAGGTAAGGCTTGGAGGGGGTATGCCACTGGACTCACACACCAGCGTGATGAGACTTCCTTCAGTCACTGTCCGAGGAGACACCTCCTCTGAACCATGGATACTGGGAGAAACTGTAATGGTGACAGAACACCAAAAGGAGGCACACAAACCTCAGTCAAGAATACTATTGAATGTTCATTTGGACTCAGTTTAAACTGTTAAATACTACTGTGAATCACTGTCAGATAAAACAAACACATTTAAATCACCAGGTACAAAAACAAACAATTAGATTAACATCTTGGCAGACAGAAATGTCCTCTCATTAGCTGGAAATACAATTTTCTAAACAAACAGAAAACTCACCCCAAACATTAAGATTATAGTTTCTCTCTGTCTTCCCGGCAACATTTGTGGCTTCACAGGTGTACCGGCCTGAATCCTGCACCTGAGCACTATCGATCTACCAAACAGATTTACACAAACAAGATATTTCGTAACACTTCACTCACATTTAACTCAATAAACTGTCAAAACATTTGTTTTTAAAGGTAGGTAAATTGTCACAAAAACCTGCAATAATATAATTATGGTGAGTTTTTATGGCTGTTTATACACAACATCACCTCTTACAAAGTCGTATTTGATTTCTAATTCTACCTTAAGCAAACTCCCATCTGCCAAAACAGTCAGACCAGGCTTCCTAAACAGCGGGCGGCCATCTTTGCGCCAGGAGAGAGTAGGTGGAGGGATTGCATCGCTCTGGCAGTGCAGCTCCAGGGGACGACCAAGCAGCACTGTGGCATTCACCTCCTCACCCTTGATGTTTGGAGGAACTGAGAAACAGACAGGAAGACAAGCCACTGACAGTGTTCCTCTGACAGGTGTGATCATCAAACATTTAACTGATCTACACAATCAGACTTGACTTTGTCACTCTTTTACAACAATTAACTTTGAAACCAAGCTATAAAGCTTCTAATCTTTTCCTAATGGTGAGCAACCTTCCCCATTACCTCATATGTGAAAAGAATAATTGCTTCCTGAGATACAAAAGAGTTGAGCATCTGTGTTAAGTTGAGCATCTGGTGCTTTTTAAGCATTCATTCTATCTTTGGCTATGACAGCAACATTTAACCAGTTCAATATTTGTTTGTGGTGTTAACAATCAAGGTAGCTGCATTTCCAAGAAGTTCACGAAACTTTATCCATTTGAAAATTGCTAACACGCATTGAGATGTTTACTGACTCAGGAGAAAAGAACGTGCCACATGAATGTTTCTGTGAACTGCAGTGTCTCAGTATCATCACTGCCACAGAGGGGTGTTGCTGGCTCTGGTTAACTGGATTTCCCACAATTTGAATGAGGTTTGTCTTTTCATGCAGTGCTGAACCTTTCAGAGTTCACTGCTCTGAACCAAGCAAACCACGAGAAAAAGTTAAACAACAGAAATTGTTTGGAGATATTACATGTTTGACTCGTGAAATACAGCTTCAGGTGGCCCTTTAGTTCATCTAAGCCTCTGCTCATCAGCATTTCATGGTCAAACTAATCTATTCTCAAAAATAAGTGCAGACTCACTTTCCTCAGCATAATAGTTATTGGACAGACACAGCACAAGTCATTGGGGAAGGACAAAAACAGGCCCTCAGCTTAGAATTTGGCCAGACACAGGAAGCTGCTGATGAATGGAAGCAATTACCACAACAAATCTGCCTTTATTTCTCTAGACAAGCTCCTTTGAAACTTTTTAAGAAAATCCACATCACATAAACATGTTTGTATTCTGTGTATATGTAAATTACAAGTATCCTGTTACCTCGGTGGAATCAACTTTGGTTAGACTTGTATAACAACTGATTTACCATCAAGTTCGCTTCTGAGAGAGAAACTGACAAGGTTTATTGAAATGCTAAACTCAGTCAAATCAGATGTTTTGCTCAAATATATTTTCCAGTGTTTTAATGTTTTCTGCTGGATCTGGTGCTCTGTTGAAAGACAAACTAGAGTTGGCCCTCACCACATCTTGAAACTAGGTAAAAACTTTAAACCAAATCAGAGACTTTACTACTTTAAATGTGTAACTCAATGTTACAACTACTAAACTACTAAAATGTGGTATTACATATTACAGGGTCATGTGACGTTGATCATTTCTGTAGGACAAACGGAACTGTGAGGTATCTCATCACTGCACAAAAGCAAAAATGTGGACCATATTCTCATTGATGACAATTTTATGTAACCATGAATTTACTCACCATACACATGCAGGTCGTACACTCTGTTTTGTTCTCCACCGGCATTGACAGCCACACATGTGTATCTGCCCGTGTCACTAACCTGAGCACTGCTCAGAGACAGGACTCTGCCACCAGACAGCACCTGAGAGTGAGACAGATACAGATCAGACGTCAGATCACAGCACAGACTTATGTTACAAGGTTAGACTATTGTATATACAGTACAACTCTAACAAATGAATTGATTGACTTTAATTCTGCTGATTAATGTACACCTGTATGCCATGTGACACACTCGCCACTGGACTGCCATCTTTGAGCCACGTGAGGCTGGGCAGTGGAACACCAGTGGCCTCGCACTCCAGCATGGCAGCTTCATTCACGACCACTGACACTGTGCCACCTCGGCTGGAGATGATGGGAGGCACTGTGCATAAACACATAAACACAAGTAAATGGTCAATAATACTCAATTGCATTGATCCATAAAAGCATTTAGTTTAGAATTGCAACAATGCTGATGGAGTTGTACAAGGAGGAATATCTGGTGTGTCTTTCAGCCCTTTTCTAATAAATATTTCAAACATACACGCAACAAAACTGTCTTGGTCACCATTCTAGTTTTTGTTCATTATGTTAGAAATACAACTAACCAATCTACTTGTTAAATAAATCAGGATTTAAAGTGCCTGATGTCACTCACAGAAAGCTTGTGTAATGAAACAAAAAGCAGAAGGCCACAACAGGTTCCTTGTGGAATACCAGAAGGGTCATGTTTTCTTTAAACCCTTTCTCCTTAGGAACAAAAACCTGTTCTCAGCTGAGACGCATCAGTTGAGCATTCTGAGAATTGGATGCTTATTATAAAACATTTGTATCAAAGGTTTATCTCACGAAAAAAGTCACTCACCAAACACCTGCAGGCTGTGGGATATCTCTGCAACTCCAGCCAGATTAACGGCTACACATCTGTATATACCAGCATCCGACAGCTGAGCCCGTTCGATCTCCAGCACCTGGCCACGCTTCAGCATAATCACCCCTGCAGCACTTGTCAGGGGTCGGCCATCTTTGTACCACGTAATAGCTGAACCACAATGGCAATTTAAAGAGTTTAAATGACAGACAAACATACATGTACTCAGACAAATCTGAGTACATGTAGCTACATCTTTGCTCGGGACAGTTTAATCTCAAAAACTAACTTATTTTCTTGTGAAAATTGCTTTCACAGATATGAGATTGTTACATAGTTGACATGCTGCTGTAAAAATGCACGCACATGCCAGGAAAAGTACTCATTTATACTGGAATGTAACGTCTTATCTGCACTGAACTTTACACTGTACGATGTGCATTCAACTGGAAAGAGAGGCGGTGGGAAGAAAGCGCAGTCGCCTGTAGGAAAGCACCAGGTCCAGCTCAGTGGTCAGGGGAATCTAACACCGCGGGATGGAAGAAGAAGACGTTTGTGAGGTTTCTTACCAGGTAATGGGCTGCCTGTGGCTTTGCACTCAAGCTCAGTGGAAAAGCCTGACAGGATGGTCTGGTTGATAATCTCTCCAGAGAAGGGAATACTGGGAGGCTCTGAAAGACACAAACACACAGTAACACACACTGTGCAAAATCATTTAGTAGATGATATTCTCATGCCTCCGCCTAGTCCCTTGACACAGGCCAAAGAGAGAAGGAAGACATATGACAGAACCAAGGAGATGAGAGAGACATGGGATGGGAACATGTGTTTAAGTTTAAGTTACCATGGACACTGAGCCGAATGTGCTGTTGAGCTTCACCGGCAGCATTGGTGGCCAAGCAGGTGTATCTCCCAGAATCCTCCATTCTCGAGTCTGTGACCCTCAGTATTCTGCCGGCAGACTCCAGCTATAAAGATATTCGAATGGGAGTGTGAATGTGAGTAATACATTGTATATACACTTAATACATTGTAAACTCATAAATGTGGAAGAGAAAATTATGTGCTGCATCTTAAGGTCACAGGACGTTGGAAAAAAACAACATTTTGATTGTTGTGATGGAGAAGCAACATGCAACCAATCCTTCATTTAACTAATCATAATTTAAATAAAACTCAGTTGAAGTTTTTGGTGGATGTTGAAAACTTGAAGCTGTTATATACTACATAGATTTATCAGATTATATTAATAAATCAACCTTTAGGTGCTCCTGTGTTGTGTCCACTGGTCGGCCGTCTTTAATCCAGGTAATGCTTGGAGGAGGAATACCACTGGAGATGCACTCCAGGCTGACAGGCTTGTGGAGAACCACTGAGCGTTCAGCAGGCCCAGTGGTACGGATGGATGGGGGAACTGGGGAGGTGCAGATAATGGTGACTTATTTCCTTATAAAAACTTTACAACATCTACTTAGGGAAGACATAAATTACACACAGAGTGGTATTTACCCAGAGTGGGAGTGTCCCTGCAGGTTGCATGTGAAGTGTATATGACGTTTATTACAATAAATATGTATATAATGATTCATTGTTGAATTTCATTGAAGTGTTTTACCATGGACAACCACATTGAAGTCCCTCTCATGGTCCCCTGCTTCATTAGTGGCCACACACTGAAAACGAGCCGTATCAGAGACTTGAGCACGGGACACAATCAGCTGTCGTCCACTGGCTGCAACTCGCAACCCTTCACCCAGTCTGACTGGCTTTCCATTCTTATACCACCTAAAAAAATAACAATAGCTTTCACATCGAGTATTTGTGCACATCGAGTGTGTGTGTGCCTGTTTTGTGTGTTCCTGAGATCTTACGTGATGACAGGTGCCGGAGTTCCCGTGGCTTCACACTCCAGCTCCAGGGGGCTGCTGAGTATCACTGTGGTGTCAGTCACGTCATCCGCTCCATCAACGAAAGGAGGAACTAAGAGGAAATATTTCAGTTAATCAGATTATAATATTTAAGAGAGGAAATCCACGTCAGAGTGAGCTGACTCATGACATGAAACAGTTCTGTTTTTCTTTTTATATAGCTTTAAAAAATTCAGTCCAATGTTTTTCTTTGTTTTTTTTTTCCATTCATCCTGTATCTGTGTAAAAGAGAAAATCAGCAAATGCTCTGACAAAAGGAAAAGGAGAAAAAAACACTATCCTCTGCAGAGCCACAGTGAGTTGGCAGGTGCCGGCTTCCCATGAGGAATGCACATGTGGTGAAGACAAAAACCTGCGTCAGCAGAATCAAACAGAGATGGGATATATATAGCACAAGTTGTTGTGGCCGAGTGGTTAAGGCGATGGACTAGAAAAGGACTAGAAATCCATTGGGGTCTCCCCGCGCAGGTTCGAATCCTGCCAACAACGGTGATCTCTGTTTTCGCAGCTGACACAGTCATAACTTACCCATGACGAGTCAGACGACTTAACGTCATTGAGCGACTACAAACAGATTTAATCAAAGTACAACACAGGATGGGCCACACGGTGTTGTAGTGGTTAGCACTCTCGCCTTGCAGCGAGAAGACCTGGGTTCGAGCCCCGGTTGGAACAAGGGCCTTTCTGCATGGAGTTTGCATGTTCTCCCGGTGTGTGCGTGGGTTCTCTCCGGGTACTCCGGCTTCCTCCCACAGTCCAAAAACATGCAATGTGGGGATTAGGTAAATTGGACACTCTAAATTGACCATGGGAGTGAGTGTGAGAGTGAATGGTTGTTTGTCTCTAGTTGTGTGTGGCCCTGCGATGGACTGGCGAACTGTTCAGGGTGTACCCCGCCTATCGCCCGATGTAGCTGATATTGGCACAGCACCCCCCGCGACCCTCTGGTGGAGGATAAAGCGGTTAGATGATGACTGACTGACAACACAGGACACAGCCGGTGCACTTACACATATACAGAGCAGCTGGATGAAGTGTCGTAATGAGCTAAATACATCCTATGAGTGGGTTGCCTTGGAACAGCCGATAGTGGGACAGTTAGGGGAATTAGTTCTCTGTTTAAATTATAATATTATAAAGGTTTCTACCTTCATGTGTTCAGTGCCTTGAGATAATGTATCAAAGGTTGAAAACAGTGCATGCAATCCTTTCTGTTTCTTGTGTTCCAGTTGGCATAGGCTGAATCAACTTTTAACCCTTATTTTAAAATGTCTTCAGAAGCAGAGGTGATGGAGAGAATGCTGAACTGCTGTTGACACACACACTAACTATGAGGACATTGAATGGGATTAGAGATTAAATCTAACGAGAATGGCAGCCCTGCAATTCATAAAATGTGGAAAGAACAGTGAGGAAAGGCAAAGAGTTTTAAGGGACTTGACTAACTACAACCTTCATGCACACAATTAAAAATGCATTCAATAATAATTGTTCCAATACTGCACTACCAGTGCAAAAACATTTTTGTGCTTGTGTTTCCCTACCTAAAACTCTGACGTCATATTTGACCTCCTTCTCCCCGGCGATGCTTGTAGCCACGCAGATGTAGCGTCCCGAGTCTGAAACAGTGGCCGAGACGATTTCTATTTTTCTTCCCTGCTCCAGCACACGGACACTTTCACCATCGCGCACAGGAACTCCATCCTTCAGCCATGTAAGGGAAGGGGGAGGATGACCCCCAGCCTCGCAGTCCAGGATCAGAGGCTTACTGAGTGTCACTGTCCTCTCTGTTGGTCCATCATCCCCACCTGCAATGGTAGGTGGCACTGGGGGGAAGGGGGGTTTACAGAACAGAACAAACAGAATTAACACTTGGGGGACTTTTTGGCTTGACTAATGTCATGTAAATCATCAGTGATGGGGAGGAGACCGCCTATGCCGAGTCCGAGTCAAGACTGAGTCTTTGAGGAAGCAAGTCCGAGTCGAGACCGAGTCCTTTAGGAGTCGAGACCGAGTCGAGACCAAGACCATAAAAACATGTCAGTTTTCATATTCATGATTTAGTATCACCCCAGTTAATAATCAACAGTTAGGCCTACAGACTAAGCTATATTGGGAATTGTTTAGAGGAACAGTCTTAACATCTTAATATGGACTATGCTTTTACTATCATTAAAAAAATCCCTACCACATGCATCATCTTCTGCCTATTTTTATAAACTGCTTAAACAGTGCTGCTCTGTCATCAACATGTTAAGCCCACCCTGACTTTTAACTATCATAGTTAGGACATAACATGAACATAAAAAAATGTGTGTCTCGAGGACTCGGTCTGAAATTACGAGTCCTTCTCCTCCCACTGTGGTCTGAGTCCGAGTCAAGACCGAGTCATTGAAGGAATGAGTCCGAGACGAGTCAGAGAAAGCAGAAATCGGTCTGGAGTCCAGTACTACATCACCGTAAATCATAATGATCATCAGCCAAAAAAATGTCTAATTGCTTGAGCTTCAAATCCACTTTTTTGCTTCACAGGGATCAAACATCTTAATCTGGTTATTGAATTGTTTACAAACTATTTCCAAAGCTTTATGAAATTATTTTTGAATGCTATAAATGTTAGTATGAGTTAAAAAAAAAAAAGAGCTCTGCTTCATACAATAATGAGGTTTGCAGCTCGGCAACAGATACAAGAAGAGTTGCAAACACAAACATCAGGGGCTTTAGAAGAAGCATTTCAACAATTGATTGCGCTAAACATCTGCTCTGGACTTTATGGACTCTTTCAGAAACAGTATTAACACCTGTCCTCGGTGATCTGATCACATGTGGAGCCTGTGTACATATGTGATGATCAGATCCGGCAAATCAGCCTTTATTCAAATACAAACAGATGTCATGAGTGTTTGCAAGAACAAAATTATGTTTTCACGAAGTCTGATTTTCCAGATGTGTTAACTGTCCACCTGTTTGTGTGTGAGTGTGTGTGTTTAGAGGATGAGAAGAGCTCGAGTGAATCAGAGCTTTACTTACTCTGATATAAAATGAAATACAGTAAGTTTAAACCATCAGAAAAAAATGATAAATGACGCAACAATCAATGTTAATAGTGTGGCAGTGGCTGAAAATAGAAATTTCTAATCTCTCCTGTCCTAAGGATGGATTGCCTTGACGTTGCTCAGTGATGTGGTCACATGTGTCCTCAAACCATCTCTGAATGTGGCTTTGTGATTGGATCTGATGACACAGTCAGTGCAGTTTAGAAAAGTGCCAGAGGTTCTTACAGTAAATATCCAGCTTGTGGGCCTTCTCAGCACTCCCAGCCACACTGGTCACCTTGCAGGTGTACAGTCCGGCATCTGACGCTTGTGTACGAGGGATCTTCAGGTAGCGGCCTCGCTCTATGTACTGAGCCTGTCGGTTGGAGAGGATGGCCTCTCCGTTTCGGTACCAGGTGATGGTGGGAGTGGGCACGCCGCGCGCCTCACACTCCAGTGACACTGCTGTGTCCACCAGGGTGGTGACCTCTGTGGTTAAGTTACCACCTTTAATGGAAGGGGGCACTGCAACAGCAATGCAAAGAAAAGAAACATTCATTTTAAACTGAAGGTTGAGCTGTACTGAGACATATGTGACTGTTTGCCCACATGTGCCCTCACCATAGACACTGAGGTTGAAGTCCTTGGACTGTTTCCCAGCTGTATTCATGGCTGTACACTGGTACCGAGCCTGGTCCCCAAGACGGGCACTTTTTATCCTCAGAACCTGACCTTGGCTTGTGACCTCCAGATTTGGATCTCCAAGAAACACTAGCCTGGAGAGAGGTAACAAATGTAAAGGAGGAGGAGTTGGGTGGTTTAAAGAGTGAATGTTTTATCCATGTCTTTTGGTCTTCTGTGATAATCCACACACTTACTTCCTGTCCTTGTACCACTGGATTGTGGGAAAGGGCACACCCTGCACCTTACACTCAAGACTGATCTCCTGTTTGAGAATGGCTGAAACATCTCGAAGAGGGCCTGACCCTACAATGGTCGGTGGGACTGCGACACAAAGGAAGAAATTGTCTTCAAGTACATTTTCTGATGTATTAAATGGTTTAAAGCTTTAATGTGGTATTAATGGTGTGTACCCAGTCTGCACTGACCACTTTTCTTATAATACTTGGAGTTGCTTTAGAAAATTACTCACCCAGAACATCCAAGAAAAAATCTTTTTCTTTGCTGCCAGCGATGTTGATCGCTATACAGCTGTAGCTGCCTGCATCTGCCGTGTCTGACTTCAGCAGCCTCAGGGTTTTCCCCATATCAAGTATCTGGATGGTGTTACCAGCGACTACCTGAATTAACGTAAATAAAAACAGCAAAACCTGAGAAAACCTGGGACATACTGTAAATCACGGTGTAAAAAATCACCCAGAAGGATCAAAAACAAAAAAAAGCTGCAACATATAATTTGTGCATAACAGGCAAATACACAGGCAAACACACTTAACAGTAAGAAGTGTATTAAAGTTGAAAATTTAGGGAACAAAGCATTTTAGATTACTCGCAATTAGCACATTAAAGTAAGTGCTCTTATATTCCCATCCGTGCCTTGTAGGAAAACTTAATGAAGAGAAGAGAAAGCAGCCAACTTAGTGGGCAGTTACAGGAAATTGTGTGCAAAGGCTTTCATATATATCATCATAATTATTGTGTCATTACAGTTTTGAGGCTCTACACAACAGGGACCACAGAGGTTTACAGTCTGCACTCATTTAGTCTTCACAAGAAGAGATAAATGAAATCATAATTTCTTATTCTCTTTTATTCATGTAGATGACTCATGGAACTAGACCACAGTTTAAGTATAAGTTATGCAAATTATAAAGCAGCATGTTATATTTTCTGACTGTATCTGTAATGTGTTTATCGACCTTTTAAAAGACCATTATTTCAACATGTTATTTAGCCAAATAACCAAACTGACTCATGAGAAATATTTATGGTAGGGGCATAATTTTGGGCTATGGCAGCCATTGTTTTCCCATCTTGAGGGATTATTTGAGGATGAATAGTTGGAGAATTATGATATTGGTCACAGCAGATTTTATTGATTTATAATGCTTGTTGGACTCTGGACATTATGCTGTTGCCGATTTACTTTGTTATTTATCTGTTTCTGTTGTTGGTGTGTATATGATTTGCATACATGAATGAAAGGAAGAAAAAACAGACAGACAGGATAAAAATGGAAACATGAAACGACAATTTTACAGCTATAATGGATGGATGGATGGAAACACATTCAGAGAGGTTTCACCTACAGGAGAACCATCCTTGAACCATGTGATAACAGGGGTTGGACTTCCTGTGACATCACACACCAAGCTGGTTGGCTGACTCAGGACCACTGTGACATTGCCCGGTGTCTCACCGCTATGAAAATCTGGGGGCACTGCAAACGTGTCAAAAGTTAAGATTACATATAACTTTTCATTAAAGGGACCATTGATTTGCTGGCAAATGACTTGATAAACCAATCAATCACCATTGACTTTGAGCTGGTATTTCCTCTCAGTGGATCCTGCGTCATTGACAGCAGCACAGGTGTACTCTCCGTTGTCCAGCGGTGACACAGCAGACAGAATCAGCAGCGTACCGTCCTCCAGGATGGACACACCAGGCTCATTACCAGTCAGTTCCTGACCATTACGCAACCATCGAATCACAGGCTTGGGAAGGCCTGTCAGAAAAGAAAAGTGTGGGCAGGGAAAATAAAGAACAAGAAACCCACATCAAAACTGTGAAGGAGAACATTGGTATGTTCTTTAAACTTGATATTTCCCCATGTTACTTTTGATAGATATGTACAACTATGAATGATTTCTAGTATGACCATACCTTTGGCAGGACAAGGGAAGGCAATTTGCTGGTTTGCGACTCTCTCCTGCAGTGGACTGTTGAAGGGTGGCTCCAGTACCTCTACCACAGGGGGCACTGAAGGAACAAACAATCAATCACAAACAAATACAACAAAGCAACTGAAACGCATGTGGATGTATCTAAAGACATCAACATCAACTATAAAACCTACAAACTCAGCAACACATATTGTACATTTTGATTTCATTGACATTAAAAGGGGCTGAAATGTAGATCGCAAAAGCTTGTTCTTAGTGATATGTTTTGCCGTAATTGCAGCCTCATCATTATGCTCACCCTTGTGGGGGCTACTGACAGTGTATGCGACCTGCACTCTGGCCAAAACTGGCTGGAATATTTTACTCAAGGACAAGATCAACACTGATGAAGTAACTACAACAACATTGGCAATTTTGCTGTTTGGCCCAATGGGCTTTGCTTGATAATACTTTATTTCGCTTTTTATACTTTTGAGAGGTTTCTTTTGGAGTCAGTGTTGGCAGACTCATACAAAAACTATGACTCTCTCGCGACTTGCTACTCAATGCTTCAGGAACAGTGGGCAGAATTCAGCCACTGATGTTTACCTGAGGCAAATAATCTGACCTGATTTCAAGTAAAATATGTGACGGCTTGTGGAATATCAGGTCATGTTATTGGCATGTATAGTTTTACACACACCCACTTTAAAAGATATGCACAATTCTAACACCATGACACCACTTAAACATCTGTAAAAAAAACAGCAAACAGCTTATCACTTCAGAAGGTTTGGACATTAAACCAACCTTGCACTAGAAGCTGAACTCGTGCCTCGTCTTTGCCAGCTGTGTTAGTGGCCGTGCAGGTGTACGTTCCTTCATCATCCAGTCCCACACTTCTCAGTGCTAGACTGCCGTCATGAGACACTGGATAAACGTTGCCATCCTTAGTCCAGGTCAGAGTCGGGAGTGGAACTCCTCGCACGACACAGGGCAACTCCACAGGGTAGCCCACCTGTACCTTAATTACTTTTGGACCAGCCTGTATACTGGGGGGAACTGTAAAAACACAGACTCAGTTTATTAGTTTTCAGTGCCTCATACCATGATGTGATCTACTTCATCTCTTCATTACAAAATTCCTTTTGTTCCTTTGATAACATCTGTGATCTTGCAAAGTGCCAAAGTTCAATATTCTTTAAACATAGAGACAACAATTCACAAATCACAATTTACAGTTACAGCGAGTCATTTAGACCATTTTAATCTGGTGGTTCTGCACATGGCACAATGTATCTGAGAGCAGCAACGTGAACTACAAATGTCATGGTGGGCTCAGATCAGCCAACATCACCCTGGCTTTTTTCAAAGACTTGTCCTCATACAGGTCATTGAGGTCATTCAGGGATGTTCCAGCCACTTTGTCGCACACCTACATGATTCCCTGGGAGAACGTACCTAAAACACTCAGCTCAAAAGACTGTGTGAGATTTCCAGCGATGTTGGAGGCAACACACACATATAGACCACTGTCTGAGACTCTGGTCTCCAAGATCTTCATAGAGCCTGAGGCAAGCTGAGTGTGTCTGGAACACACACACACACAAAACAATAAATTCAACTTCAAGGCAATGATACAGTTTGAGTGTAAAAGCTCTCGCTAAGCATGCAAAGGAAAAACAAGCACACACTCACAGTTTTTCCACATCGTGACTTATTGGGTCATTACAGTAAACACATACTCCAATAATTCTTACTAATCCACCACTGACCACAATTACATCTGCCATGGGAGGTGCAAATTAGGTACAACAGATCATAGAGAGGAGTGTGTTTACCCAGTGATCTTACAAAAACCACAAACTACACCCCGAGGCTGTGAACAGTCCACAAACACAGAGCACAGCACAGCGATCCAGACAGCGCGGAGTTTGTTTTAGTGTCTCTCACTTAAAGATCATTGCCAAGATAATAGGATTTTGCCAATACTTTGGTTATAATCTTGTAGATTAACAAGACGTTCTGTGTCCGTGGTGGGGCTCTGTTTAAATTGTGGAAAATGTTAGCTTACTGGAAAATTAAAAATGATCATGAGTTGTAAGAATGTCAGAAGGGGAAACGCCAGGCTTTGTGTGTAGTCACATACAGTACATCTGTGTGGTTTACCTGGGAGAGAACGGGGAGATGAGCTGCCTCTCTTTGGCCCAGCTGATGGTGGGAGGTGGGACACTGTGGACCTCACAGGGCAATAGAGCATCCTCTCCCTCAATCACTGACATCCTCAGTGGCTCTGTTGAGACTCCAGCACCGTTGACGTTGGACCTAGGACGTACTGAACAGACAAACACAGAACCAGCACATGTGATCATTACATTAGCTATTATATTACACTTGTTTGGCTGGTAATGATTATAATGCTGTCATCATGTAGAATAAGACTGCATTTAGTAATAATCTGTATCTGTGTGGATAAGAACAGTCAACCCGGACACTTCTACCTAGATTTTACCGTTTTGCAATTTTATTATGTTTCTATTTTACTGTTTTACTTTTTATAGATTTATATGTTTTAAACCTTTTACGTTGCTGTGAATCACTTCGTCAACCTCGGTTGTTTTTAAATGTGCTCTAAAAATAAAGTTGACATGATTTGACTTGATTTGGGATATGAAATTCTTCTTTCTTATGAAACCAGCTTTTAGTTTGGTTGGGTTGGCTCACCGTAGACAGTGAGCTGGACCTTCCTGGAGGCGTAGCCGGCAGCATTAGTAGCTGTGCAGATGAACTCTCCAGTCTCATTTCCAGAAGGGGAGGTGATGTGCAGGCTGCCGTCAGAGTCAAGTGAGAAGTCCGGACCACCCAAATACAGCAGCTTCCCACCCTACAAAAAAAAGAAAAAGGAAATCCCAGCAGGGCCACAACTTATTTCATTAAGTCTATTATTTTATAACATTTGACATCCTGACTATGAGAGATTTAAGACCAGAAAGGGTGTTAACTAAGCATACTTGAATTGATTTGATTCACTTTCTGCTGTGAATGAAATGTTAATGTTTATATGTGTCATATCTGGACTGTCCTTTTGCATCTGGAGTGAAATACCTGACACGACTTGATCAATTTTACAGAGAACAGCAAACAAAATCAGAGGGAATCTCATTTTAACATCTGGTTCATGACTTAGCAGGGTCTAGTTTCATGTGTCCCCGCAGCACTGTTCGCTTAAACAGCAATGCTTTTACAACTCAGAGAGGCCAAGGGATGGCAAAGAGGGAGGGGCTGTCAACACGCATACAACCAGGCTCATAGTACATTATACACACATGTAAAAAAAAAAGAAAAAAAACAACCTTATCCTATAATATTCTACTAGGAGGAATTTGTTCACAACCCAGTTAGTGACAGAAACTGCAAAAAAAATGCATTGTGAATTTTTGTGAGTCATTAAAAGGCTGATGAAATGTCTTTTGGATGTCTGACCAGGATATGATGCAATGTAAATTATTATGGCTGGTGTAAATTTGTCCCTTTGGCACTTTTATGCCTGTTTCTTATGTTTTTTTTTTTATTTACCTCTTAATAAATCTGGCTACAAAAAAAGACACTGCTCACTGGCCTTTCTACATCAAGAAATAAAGTGAAGACAGACCTTGGCCCAGGTGATGTCTGGAGAGGGGACTCCACTGGCACGGCAGGGCAGAGAGATGGGAGTTTCCTCAACAGTGCTGAAAACCTGAGGGCCATACTGAATGGTAGGAATCACTGTGAACACAAGAAATGGGGCATTAAAAGAAGAATTTTGTCTCAATTTTATGTGTCTTAGAAGCATCTGGAGAAAGCCTAAGTGAACACAGAGCACTCTGAACAATTATTTCACAATTCCTCTCTGGTTTGTTCTCAAATCTTCTCTTAAAATCTGCAGAGAAGATGAAAGATGAGTCTTAACAGCAGAGTCAATCCGAGTGCACACAATAAAAGCCTTTGTTAAATGTTGCTCTCATTCCTGCAGTCTTTCTATTGTAGAATGTATAGAAAGTTTTTTGCTCAGGAATCTGCAGATACCCACACTGCAAATATTAACTCTATTCTATTCAAGGACATTTTACATTATAAATGAAGGAGGCAGTGAAAACTATCACCACAGTAACCTGCACTGGAACTGGAACGCAAACTTTTTGTCCTCTAATTCTCTTTGTTCTAACAGCAATTTATAACCATTTCAGGCTATTCATGTGATATGTTTTCATACATGCAAATTAAAAGCATACATTTCAATAGGAGGTATGAACTCTTTCATGTGAGAACTTGAGCACCAAAGTGATAGAATTTACCTTAAAGTACCTTAAAGTAAAACAGGGCAAAATTTGTACCTTAACAAAAATCCATCATAACAATTTGAGTGTTTTATGGACTGGAGATGTGACGTAAATCCCTCTATTGTTTCTACAACGTCGCATTTTTTCTACTTTGGCTATTTCTTTAGCCTCTCTTCCTCCTCCTAGTGCGCATGTGCGGGCATTCCGCTACACACACTACAGTACACAGCACGTAGACAAGGAGAACGCCAGGCAGAGCCAGGGAAACCGAAGAGGAGACTTTCAGAAGAAGCGAAGAAACTGTTCGAGCAAGTGACAAAACAAGAGTAGACTTTGTGAAGGTGGAGTAGGAGGCATGTCGCAGTGTGAGAATTTACGACAGTGCAATTACACTCTGCAACTGTGGGGGCGCTTGTGAGTCAAAAATCAAAAATAATGCCCTGTATTACTTATTTTAAGAGGTTTACTGAATTTTTAACATTTTCATGAATCTGAATGTGGGCAGTTTTGTGCACATTACCATAAACGTTGACAGTGGTGGTGTGGTTTGTGGCCCCAACGACGTTTTCCGCCAAACAGGTGAAGTCACCCGCATCGTCCAGCTGGACTCTCTCAATATGCAGACTGCCGTCTCTCCTCACTGTCACATACTGGTCTGACGTCACCTGGCAGATTGTAAAAGTTCAAAAAGTTTGAAATTAAAGCATGCTTGTCCTACTCACATATTGCAAATTTAGCCATGGGCGCCAGTCCTCACCAAGCCGTAGTTATGTAGCCATTGGCTCTCTGGCAGTGGGTTACCAGCCAATAGCACACAAGGCAGAGTCAGCTGCTGGTTCTCGATCACGCTGAGCACAGCTGGACTCCTCGCAATGACAGGCAACACTGATGAAAATTAAATAAGTTATAATGTCACAAACAATTAACACATTTAAAGCTATTTCATTTTGTAATACAAAAAACATACAGAGACCAAAAAATATACACGATTAAGACAAACACCACTCAAAAGAGTTCGTTTTCACATGTGTTTTTCTGTCATAAAATGCAGAAGACAAGACCAATATTTAATATTCAATATCAAAGTCCTTTGTCCATATGTTAATACAGTCAGCATGTGTCCCTTTATGATGAATGAGGGAAGTTTGGTTGCCATAAACACAGTAACAATACAGCATTATAAAAGAAATGATATCATTTTTGTGCAGATAGTTTGGCTGTGGCAATTGTGATGTCATCTGGGTGGGCTGTGAAAGACATATGGGTGATGACAATGAGAATTCATTGACCACCCTGAATGGCCTGACAACACACACACACACACACACAAACATCCAGACAAATCATCCCAAAGAAACCCCACTACTGTGCACATCCCTCTGCTTTTGGGTGTGTACGTCTCGACAACAGTGTCAGCAGGGAAATGGGGCAGTGGGGCAGTAATATATGAATGTCATCTGGGTGGGTCAGCACCTTGTAACCTTTGGCCTACATATAATTACTCAGTTTGTTTCCACTGTAGAGCAACAGTGAAACAGAAACAGTGGTTTAACAAGGCACATGTGTTCAAACACACCCACTGGAAATGTGCTAATGAAATCACACTCCTGTGCTACGACTGAAACACACACACTTACACACACACACACACAAACACATGCACAAAGACATACACAAAGGTATAACTAGTCTTTCTACAGGTTTTAGATCATCTATGTTTTTTATTTTCCATAATCACACGACGAGTACTTGATACCAAATCTATGTTCAGATTATCAGCTACACTGTTTAAATCTGATTCAAATCTGATCCAAATCTGATCCATTATACAATGTATTTAATGATTCATATTTTCAACTGCAGGTATCTTGGATCTGAAAGCTACGTTTTTGGAAGCCTCTGCAATTTTCATTACATTTTAATCTGTGTTCTTACCCAGTCCAGTCACAGTGATGCTGGCCTGGGTCTGGATCCTGCCAAAGTGGTTTTGTGCCTCACAGATATACACCGTCTCATCCTCCACCCACAGGTCTGATAGGAAGAGGAAAAATATAGCATAAAACAACTTACGTTTGTTGTATTTAATGTATATACAATTAACTCACTGATGTACTCACTGGTAATATGTAGGCCTTCCCTGCTCTGTGTGACTGTGCCGTGTGTGCGGGACATATTGAAGACAGCCAGTCCATCCTCTCTTCGCCAGGTGACCTCTGGTTCGGGATAACCTTGTGTGTGACACAGTAGGCTCACATTGGAGCCGATGTCTGCTGCCACATCTGATGGCTCTCGAGTGAACTTGGGTGCAGCTAGAGAGGTCAAGGTTAAAGTCCGTAAGGGTCAAAACATTTATAGATCCATTTTATACATCCATCATCAAGTGCATCATGTAGGCTTGGATTAGTTTATAACACGGGGTCACACATCGGCATAGCACTGTTGCCTCACAGCAAGATGATCACTGGTTTGGTGGATTTTCTATGGATATTTCTCTGTTTCCTCCCACAGTCCAGAAAACATGGAGAGGTTAATTGGACAGTCTAAATTGTCTGTACATGTGTGTGTGAGAGTGAATAGACTAGCAAACAGTCCAGGGTGTAACCCGCTTTTTGCCCAATCTCAGCTGGGATTAGCTCCAGCTTCCCTGTAAACCCTCATGTGGAGGATAAAGTGGCAGACAATGAATGAATGAATGAATGAATGAATACTAACACAATAATTACACCAGGTCTACATTCATCTCCATTGTAAATTGTGTGCTTGGGTACTCTGTAAGTCCACCTTGCCACCTTGCTAACTGAAAATTATCATTTATTATAATGAAGACAAAAAATAGCCTTCTGTATCCTTCTGACAAAACATACTGTATACTAAAGACAATGTTTGAGGTCACAGACATTTATCCCAGAAAACGGAAATTCACAGCTATATAACTTCCCTGTGGGAAACCCAGCTAGCTGCTAAAAGCTAACAGAGAGAGAGATTAAACTACTACTTAAGGATTGACTTACACTTACAGGTTCTTTATGTCACTTCAACAAGATGTTACTGTTCAGCTCTCACCTCCTACATCAAGGGAGATCTTTCCTGATGAGGTGCCAGCAGAATTGACAGCCACACAGCTGTAATCTCCAGCATCTACCATCTGAGTCTCCTTGATGGTTAGTGTCCCTGCCAGTGTATCCATGTCCATGAGGGATGATGGATGTAGCTGAACATCACCTAGTATTTCAAACCAACAAGTGTTATGTTTATGAGCAAGTTAAACTAAAAACTATTCAAACTTGTTTGATATAAAGTTGTGTTTGTTTTAGATTGAATTCAGCTTTGCCTTTACCTTTGTACCACCAGATCTCAGGGTGAGGGACTCCAGAGGCTGAACAGGCCATAACTGTGCTTTCTCCAATGCCGATCAGTATCTCACTTAATGCCACAGTCACCACAGGGGATTCTGTGGACGCAGTACAGATTACAATCACAACAGAGACCACAAGAGTGCAACAAGTGAAGCTAATCCTGTGTGAACATACATACGACATACAGTCCACTGTGTGAGCGTCGTGTCACTCACCAATGTAAGTTAGAATGGATGTCATTGAGTCCGTTCCAGCCAGGTTGCTGGCTAAACAGCTGTACACGCCTCCATCCTTCTGCTCCATGTTTCTTATAATCAGTGTGCCATCAGGGGTCAGCCTGTGTCTAAACATGCACAGTTCAGTGAAACAGAAGGCAGACATGAGTTAAAAGTCCTGATTCTAGTTTGTTAATGTATTAGAAAACACACTTTTACACACACCATGGTTTCCACCTTTCTTGAAGTTGCACCAAAGTACCAAATATCCAAAACTTTCACATGCACACTTTGTAGAATTACATTAAGAACGTAAGACAAAAAACAGATGAAACAGATTTATAAAAAAGGAGATTTATGTTTTATTACATACCTGCTGGAAGCCATGATGAACATGTCATTGTGGGTCCAGACCAGACGGGGTGGAGGGTAACCGCTGGCTGAGCACCTGATCCTCACTTCATCTCCTCTTATAAAGGTTTGAATCTGAGGATCGACAGAAACCCTTGGCACCTCTGGAGGAAAACATAAAGAAAAAGGAATGATAAAAAATACCAAAGAATCTGCTGATTATTCAACACGTCATTCAGTTAGCCACTGTTTCTTTAAAGTTATAATAGTTGAGGTTTGTAAAAGTTTGATCTTCTAAGTTTTGAAAAGGATCATAAAGAGCTTTTTCTACATGGTCATACAACCAATTTAATGGTGATATGAGTGAATTTAAACTCATATTTTTCACCCTCATTTCTTCTCTCCTGGTAAAACATGGATGGATATTGAATCCAGACTCTGGGATATGGAGGAGTCTTGGGAGATTTTCCAATTGATTCATGATTTGTAACTCACCCCGTGAAGTGTTTGTTTTCTATGCCATATTCCCACAGCTAAAATGATCTCCAGACCTTTCCCGAGCAGCAGTCACAGCTTCAAACGTTTGAATAGACACACACAGGTACGAAGGAATGTATAGTCTTGTGCTGATGTTTCCACTTCCATCAACAGTGATGCCGCATTTTCAAACGATCTAGAGCACATTTTGCCAGAAGCTGTCAATGTATTTAAAGGAATTTCTTTTGATATATTACAACCCTGAGAACAAATTGAAATACCTTAACTTGCCACTCAACTTAATCTTTACCTTTGTGGCGCCTGAGGCTGATCACAAACCACACACAAGGTCAAAAGGAAGGACGTCGAAGGGGACTGCAGAGTCACTGTCCTTTTAAAGCTTAACCAAGCCTCTCTCTCCTGCAAGGTCACCATGCCCCGCGGGGGCAAGGACACCTCAGAGTTCAGCACAAAGGAGGTGCCTAAGAGGGAAGACACATTCCTCTTCCCTGACTCAGCAACAGCCTTAAAGAAGAAGAAGCCTGTCTTTATCTGTCCCTTCATCAACATCTTTCCTTTCTCCCTCAACTCTACTTTTCGACTCTTTCAGAAAACTCTTGACTCAATCCACAATCAAGCACACGCCAACTTTGAAAATGCTGTCAACAATGTGCATGTTTAGGCCATTTTCATTAAGACAGTGTAACAAAACGAAACAGCAATAAAACAGTTACTTCTACAGATAACTTCTGTTGGAAAACAACCAAACACAGCATCGCATCCAACATGTGGTGAAAAATGCAAAGACTTTCTTCCCCCTGCTCGCAAACACACTCCAAATCTAGTTGGCTCCAGGAAAAAAGAAGAGTGATTTGATTAAATGCTTAACCAAACACTCATGTGCTACTGTGGTGAGATTACGTATTTTATAATCTGTACAAACACATCCTGCATGTGAACATGCAGAGCTGGTAGGAGAGGGACAGGATTTCAGGAACTTAATCCTTGTGGTTTCCATTTCTGGTTTGTGTCCTTGTGGAGAATAAGAGAGATGGAACCCATTAACAAAAATACATCAGCTATCTGCTTTCTTAATCTATGCAGAATAGAGTTTTCAAACCAAAAATTCATTTGTTGTGAGAAAAGAAATCTGGTAATTTCATGCCGCTCTTTTGGACTGTAAGTAGCAAACGGAAAACAGAAGTCTTGGCCCAGATATCAGCTGTCTACACAGGAATCTACAAAATACTGTCCCTTGTCCCCAGATGCTAATTCGTCATCAGACAATATAACCGAGGGGTTATGAGATCACATACTTTAAAACTGCAAAGTTGTCTCTCTCTATGAATGTAGGTTCATGGCTT
Source organism: Solea senegalensis (assembly GCF_019176455.1). NCBI lineage: Eukaryota > Metazoa > Chordata > Actinopteri > Pleuronectiformes > Soleidae > Solea > Solea senegalensis. The sequence continues at coordinate 16,029,714 of NC_058034.1, forward strand.
TGTGTGGTTAACTTGGACGCGAGCTGAATAATGAAAAGAAAGGGAAATTTCACTGGCTCAGTGTGGACATGCACTCTGTTCCACAAGTTTCTGGACAAGTGTTGTAAGATGTCATAAGACTTGACTCACTTCAAAGTGAAACTAATGACTATGATGGGGCTGACCAGTGGGAAACCCCGCAGGGCTTTCTAACAGCTGTTAGAAAAAAGATATTTAAAAAAACAGTGAGAAATGGGGTTAAAAAGCATTTAAAAAAAGAAAAAGAAAACTGACAGTGATAAATAAAGGAGGCATAAAGGTGAAGAATTAAAAGTACATTTTAAATATACAGGTAACATCAGGAAAACCTTTTAGGGTCAACGGTGCAACTTATCACTCAGTGAAGCGAGCCAAATGACAGACTTCCCCTGCAAACCAGCCTGCAGCACTGGTATTTAACAGGCAACTTTTCAGGCCATGTCACAGAGGTTTTCCTTTCAATGACAACAGTTTAATCTCAATTAAACTCACAATGTACTACTAACTAATTCACCCCTGTAAAGTGTAATTTTTTTTGCATCAAAGCATTAAGACCTGGTAAAACAAACACAAGGAGGAATATAGGTGACAGTAAACCACATAGGTATGAAGTCTGTCTCAAGTCTTAACTCCACATTAAATATAGGAGTGGATGCAAATTGGATTAGGTGTTCTGTCTGAATGGTGGGTTAGCAGATCTGGATTGGCTGCCATTTATGTGGACAGGAACAAGAACACTGTGGGTCTGACATATGACTAACTACTCCAAATTCATGCTCGGTGAAGTGTTAGGAACATGATTATCAGCGCTGTTCAGAGATGGAAAACTGCCTAAGAGCCAGACATAAATAATTTTCACACGTCCCAGAAAGAATTAGGGTGAATTATAGGGAGCAGGGGAGGTGGCGGCACATGGGAGAAGATCTTTTATTTGGGAAGGAGGTTTTGCTTGCCAAAATCCGTGCTCTCCCATGGTTTAAACACACAGAAAATGTCAGGGCATGCATATCAAGGGTGAAGTCACACAAATACATAAACAAACTGTACCTTGCTAAAGTCTGCCACCAGTAACTTTGTTGTTGGTCTTGCTCATACTAAATTATAACTTGATATCTGTCAAAATGATGTGATTATAATTTGATCATATATATTTGCAATTTTCCAACATGTGTGTGTAATGGTCAAACCTCAGAGAGTCAGGAGCCAGTCTTTGCTCAAGTGTAAGGGAAGGTCACACTAAACACTTCTGCCTGTAGAAGCATACACTGCATACATATTTTCAGGTTGTATTCTCATAAAAATGTAGAGAGATGTGTATATATAGTCATTATAAAACATCTCATTTTGGCTTTTGAACACTATTGTATGTGGAAATAAAACATTCATATTTACATCATTAGTTCAACTGCTGCTTTTAAGCCCTGTTTCTGAAAACTCACCCTCACAGAGCCAAACACAAACTAACATACTCTCCCACTCACCTTGCACACTGAGGTAAACTCGCTCTGCAGTCACCCCTCCTTCGTTCATAGCAATGCACTCGTACCAGCCAGCGTGGTCTGGAGTCACAGGGGACACCTGCAGCGAGAGGTTGGTCAGGACCTGCACCTTGGAATCCAGACGGGCAACCTGACCCCCTCTCAGCCAGGTGAGGTTGAAGTTGACTGTGCTAACAACGTGGCAGGTGAGGACGGCGCGGGAGCCAGGGATGGAGGTTACATTTCCCTCGACTGTGATGGCTGGAGGTGGCTCTGCAGAATGAGGGCATAATGTTGTGGTCAGCGGCCAGAAAGTTTGCATCATTAAAAAAGAACAGGAGTTCAGAGCAAACACCTTTACATGAAGTTTGGTTTTTTTTAGACATGAGACACAGCATTACACCCCATACAGGTTTCCTAATTCAAGTCTACAACAGATTTTTTACCTAAATATTTATCTTTATTCCAAAAAAATACAAACACAAAACATTTAATCACACATTGTGAGAAGCTGTCTCACTTCATGCCATTGACAGCTGCTCAGATTTGACTAAAAGAGAATGACACAACCTAAAATTATGTGAATCAAGGATTTATCCCATGTTGATCATCAAACACTAAAAGCCGATGCAGAGGGTTTGGCTCTGTGAGATTAGGATGACATACATTTGGCAGATGAGCAGGTTTCATGTATGTACTATGTGAGAGCCTTTCCTTCTGTAGAGAATATAGCTGGCCCACTAACAAAGCTGTGGCTGAGGAATATTAATGTCCTCTCCTTTTAGAGACGTGATAAGTGGTAACAGTTGGACAAACTGTCGCATATGCATCTTTGGAGTGTTAGCCGCAGTGCTGAGGTTAAAATCAAACATTAAACAGATCCTCTGTCCTTCTACTATTTCAAAAAGCGTCTTTCAACCACCTCTCACTCTCTTTTTTTTCTCCGCACACCACCGTCTTTCCTGCTGCTTGGCATCATTCAGGTTGACGGTGTTCCAGTGAGTTCCACAAAGCAGAGGCTCTCTTCTTTCCTTTTTTTAATGAAAGTTTTGAAAAGGAGACTTGCTGACTCTGTTTGGACTCATGTGGTGTCAGTTCTGGTGTCTCATCATGGAAAAGGGTTCTGATTGAAAAAACTAAATGCACCACAGAGAATTTCAGGAAAAGGCAAAATACATTTACTTTGCCCAGTGATGGAAATCAAGGAATAAATCACTATATATCCCCTTTGGTGTGTGCTCAAAGCTTTAACAACATACAGCTCACAGAGTCATAAATTGTTCTGCATTTATTATTGTGGTTACTAGTGAATAGTTGTGGTTACACTCTGCTGTTGTGCTGGAGCTGTGCACCCGAGTCATAGCATACCTGGAACCCTAATAAACCCTGATAATTAAATCATATATAATCCTCCATTTTACATCATACCCACACTTTACAAATGAGACACAGACACCATACATACATAAAGGGGAAGCTAATGTTCCATACTCTTATATTAAATCAGCCATCAAACAGGTTCTCTGCTTGAGATCCACAGCAAGAGACCACGACGGAGTAAAACCATAATTGACGGGCACTTAGAATCTCACCATGTGGGCACATGGATGTGTGTGTGCATGTGTGTGAGCATGACAGAAACATAATCCTGAAGCACCATTTCACTCAAGGTATTTTGTGTCTTAATGTCCAGGAGTTCCTTCAAGGGTTATTTAACATGACACAGAACTTTAATAATGATGAAACCTTAAATTAGTAGATCAATCAAACACTCATTATACTTTGAGTATAATAACAGTCATGGCTCATTATGGGTTACCTCAACACAGACTGTTAACACAAACTACAGTTCACTGCTGTCAACACTTTATTCAGCCCTTTTTTGTTTCACTTTAGCTAATTTCGATATGATACTGAATGCTTTTGTTAAATGTTTTATGCATGTATGCATGTTGTTGCACATAACTAATATTATAATGGACTTGGTGCAGTATAAATATCCAAACAAAAAATACTAAATACTTGACAGAGCACTAAGAAATCACCAGCCTCCACAACTGTTGCTCAGTTTCCCACATTGTCAATACACAATAATTTCTTCCCTGGGCTATAACCTACATTCCCAGCCCAGTTATGCCTCACTGTTGGAGGAGGTAAATGATGGTAAAGTCACCTATTCTGTATGTGTACATACCTGAAACATCAAGAAAAGTGCGAGCTCTTCCAGTTCCTGCACTGCTGACTGCAATACACTCGTAGAAGCCCTCGTCCTTTAGAGTAACCGTGGCTATTTCCCACGATGCATTGTCAGACTCACTGGAATCAAGTGTCGTGGGAGATTTAGAGAAAGAAAAGAGTTCAATACATTTGTTTTTATATTATTATTGATTTTAACATTGAGTCATTTAAATCTGCTACTACCACACTAGCATTGTTGTGTAGTATCTTTTAAAATTAACAAACTATTTGTCATTAGCTACAGAGGTAATTGTCCTGGTCAGTACAGCATGTCTCTTGGCGATAGCTGTGGGCCTGGGGGTGGGCGATCCCCGCAGTTTGAACATGGCTGTGTGACTGATTTTTTTTCCACTTCCAAACCTGCTATGGGAGTAGAGGAGCAGTTAATTTGTGGAGAACAGTTCTGACTGGCCACATGTTGCTGAAATAATTGAGTGAAATGCTAAAACGATGGCTGGGACAGATGTTTGCCAGATGTGTACGGCATGCATGAATTAATTTTTGACAAAAATACATTATATAGAAGAGGGATATATTGCTAAGTAGTGCAGGGATATGCACTTTACAGCCAGTCCTACAGCCACGTCAGGATGACGTTGTTCCTTCTTTTCCCTTGTGTTCTTGCTGTGTTGTCTCTGCATTTTCCCCTTCATCCAAAACTACTTTCTTCACCACAGTACACCAGTGGTACACTGTAGTTCAGCTCAATGGTGCAATGTGGAAAAGTGCATCTTAATCTGGTTTGAATTTGCATGACAGAGTATGTGGGTTGGATGGTGATAGCTGCATCAGCTACATGAATAGCATGAAGTCATACTCCTGCGTCACAGCCTAACCCGCAATTACTTCCACAAAAAAGAAGAGTGCAGCTGACAGGAGAAAGACAGTGGACATCCAGCATTGGGTGTTTGTTCTTCTTGACATGTAACTGTTTATTACAAAGAGAAGACAAGCTTTATTTGAGAGAAGGCTGTGGCGTGTTGTATCTTTTTTCCCAACTATTGCGCAGAAGTGATGATTCTCTGTTGGCTAATCCACAGATTGCCCACTTGTCTAGCTCTAACCTCTAGAAGCTGGACAACGATACCCGGACAGGAAGTGTGCCAAAATCTCACTTGTGTACCTAAAACCCCCATCACGTATCGACTGAACCAAACTGTAGTGCTTGATATAAACATGAGCACCTCCACAGTATTTGTTCACCTGAAAAGTTGGTCCACACCAAGACGTCTTCCATCCCTGGTGAAGCGCAGGGTGAAGGGGATCAGGCTCTCTACCTGACAGTTAACAACTCCTCTCTGCAGGTAGTAACCATGAGATGTGGCTGGCATCTGCACCTTTGGAGCACCTGAAAAAGAGATAAATAAAATCAGCTAGGCAGTTAAAATAATTAATACCCCATAAATGTATTTTTACATGGCAACTTACTACTAGCATCACTAGCTACTTACTGCTAGCATCACTGACCTGGTATAATACTGGAGAAAGACACACTTGAGACTCGTTGGAACAGATAACCATCATGGTCATATCCTGTCACTCGCAGGAAGAAGGCCTCATTGGGTGGAATAAACTCTGTAATGTTCCACAGGCCGTATGGCTGCCGTTCAGGGTAGTAGCGGATTGGCAGAGTTTTGATCACGTTGCCCGTGGTTGAGAGGAGCTCCAGCCTGTCAGCCCGCGCAGGAGGGGAAAGTCCAGTGGTGTTGATAAGGATATGGGTGGGAATACCTGGACAGTTTAAATAAAATTTTATGTACTGTATCCACTGCTGCTGACACAGCTACAGGATATAAGTGAAGACAACAGGTGATAGGGAAAACATATAACAGCTGTGGTGTCCATTCTTTTACGATTTGGAAAGGTTGCCCTCACTGACCTTGAACTGGCCGACTAGAGGTCTTTTTTATGTCCAACGTGGGTTTTCTGGAAAACCCGGCTCGGAAGTCAATGGTGCTGAGGCCAGAGATACGAACAGAGTGTCTTCCATCACTAGAGGTCTGCATTAAAAAAACAGAGATTCAAATCAATATTTATGTCCAAGAATTCTTGCCCAGAACCTTAATATAACACTTAGAATTTATAGAACAACGTAAGAGAGAATAAGTACAGTTGTTGCATCTAAGGCTTCAGAGTGCTTTAAATAACAGACACAACACTGAGATTGTTGTGTGTTGCCTGTTGTGTGCCAACTGTCTCCACGTGTATAGACAAGCCACTTAAGATACAACTGGCTGTCAAGTATCTCACGCCTGAGCTTATAAAACATCCACAGTTCAGAGGTGACCCATTCAGTCTGACATTCATACTTTAATTTCACAAACACGACCACTATAATCAGGGAATGGTGGGTGGCTTGTGTGGTCCTCATTGCTCAGAGTTCTTTTGAAGCCTTTCAGAAATAGAGACAGAGTAATTACAGTGAAGTATAGGTTGGTGAGATGTGGAAACTCCTCACCTTAAGTTGAACACCTCGGGGGTGTCACAGACATTGAGTCACAATGCACCGTGAGACATTCAAACCCAAACTGTCATTTGCAGTTGCATGAAATGAAAGACAATGTGCAGATTTATTGCATTTTTCAGATGACCGACCTTACACTACCGCACGTTAACTTTAATTGCTGATGATGAAGAAAGAAAGGTTCATTCAGAAAGAAAACAACAGCTCTGCTAATCGTGAAATGTTCAAACAGGATGAGGTAACACCAGAACAAAGGGAATCCAAACTAACCTTCAATGCTAATGCTGGCCATCATAAAACACAATGCAAGTTGTGGCCATCTACCCTGCCCTAATGGCTGCTGTAGAATCCCTGGTCTTCAGTTAGTTGTAAATGAGGCCATAATAAGTGGAGAGGTCCTTTAAAGGTCATGTCTTCACAAAAGTGTCCCTGTCAGTAAAGCTCTCATTTCCGTTCACACCCACCCAACAGTGAACTGCTCCGGCCTTGGTTCCACAGACCTAAAGTAGAAGGTTTTTGTTGTTTTTTTAATATGAGGGGTCAGACACATTTAGCCTTTTTTTTCTATTATTTAAGTAGAAGAAAACTGAAAGCAGGATTTCTCAATCGTGGTCCTGGAGATGTTTTAGATATTTCCCCACTCTAACACACCTGATTCAAATAGTCAGCTCATCAGCAAGCACTGATAACGCCTAATAATGACTCATTTGAATCAGGTGTGTTGCCAGTCAGTTGGATTCATATAAAACATGCTGAGCATTGGGTCCCAAGGACCAGGATTAAGAAACCCTGCCTTAAAAATGACAGCCTTGCTTATTCTTCTTCTTCCTCTAATACTTAAATTATTTGAAGCATTGATTGATTGTGACCTGTCCACAGTGTACCCCGCCTTTTGCCCTGAGATTGGCATGTCAACCCCATTTGTCTTTTCTGTTTGCCTGCATGCTTTTACAATTGCAAGCTTCCAAACTGTAATCATGGGTAATAAAATGGACTATGAAGTTAAAGTGCACTTGACAACGTCGAGGTCACTGCAACATGAAGAAAATTCACCTGGATGCCTCGCATCTGAGGACATATTTAAACAAGCAGGCCAACACACGATTGTTGGTATGCAAAATATGATCACATGATACAATATGGGGCCACTGTGACGGCAAAAGTGTAAAAAGAAATCTTTAAACATGACGGGAGATGGATCTAATTAAAGGTATATTAAAAAGGATTTAATGTGATGTGGGTCTTACACAAGGATGTCATGGGTCATTAGTGTTTCTGAAAACCAGCATGGAAGAACAGCAAACTCCCACTAAAGCATTTATCCACATTTCTTTGGATGTCCTGGGAAACACAGTTTAAAAAAAAAAGGGGAGATATTTTTAGTATGGAAACCAGGTAGTGTTGTGGGGGGACTGAAGATGGAAAAGGCAGTGTCCAAGAGGCGAAATGGGAAAAACACAATGAAATGGGGCCAGAGAGAGAGAGAGAACAGCTAATCCCGATGCACTTCGCTGAGGGGGAGAATGTGAGGAGTGAATGTGTTGAGAGGAAGATGTATGACGAAAGACGATAGTGACAGGAAGTGGTTAAAGAAGACGCATAGGAGGCAGAAAAAAAGACGACAGAATACAACGTCTCTTTTTTGTGTCTGTTGAATATTCCTCATCAGGTCACCATGAAGTCTGAAAGCACAGAGCTCAGTCAGAGGCTGAGGACATGGTCTACATAAAAAAAGCTTTAACAGAAAACAGTGTTACGCAGCCAAAAGAATCCAATGTAAGCAATCAATCATAAAAAGAAAGAGGTCTGCCAGTGGTTATATAACACACTGGGGGAAATGTTTTGCAGTCCTATCATACATGAGGAAAAAACACGATCAGTGTTTCTAATGTTTGGGTGATGTAATGTTTTGAATGTTTAGTGAGAGAACCAGCATCAAATTAAAGTTGAATAAATTAATCTTATATTGCAAATCAACCTCAGTCCATTACACCTTTATGCCTTATTTCACATCCACATTCTGTTGATTACCTTCATGTAAACACATTAATGCTGCATTATGTACAGTATGTACATAATGTATGTAATGTAATGTATGCCCCCAAAACTGTCAGTAATGTCTCTTGAAAATAGATTATTAAGTGAAAAGGAAATATAGGAAAATGAGAAAGCAAACAGACTAATGAAGTTCTACATTACTTCTACAAATAATGGGAGTATCGAGAGTAAGATAATATGCAAATCAGCATTTTGATACTTGACACAGATTTTCATCCCGTCTGAATTCCCATAAATCAGCGGAGTACTAACACAAAACACAGCTATGTAGAGATGAGGGAGAGAATCCCAGCAGGGGTCTACAGAGAATACAGGGTCACTGAGGCCCCTTCAACAAATCACTCAGGTAAAAATGCTTGTCATTTCCCAACATCTGGATTTGACAATGTGGGCAGTCAAATGTGTGACCTTTTTTACATTACCTCAGCAAAAGGGTGCTAACACTTTACACTCTGAAACAAGTACACAACAGCAATCATGAACAAGGTTGTGTTATAGAAGTTTGTGTTGACGGTTGTGGTGTTCGATTTAAAAATCTTGGGAACTCAAGACTCAAATGTGCATTTTTGGTCATGGTTTTGTTTCCTGGGAGATGCTTTGACCACACGACAGGCATATTAAATTGATTATGCATCACTGTATTTGAACATGCTGATTTATTACTGCAGTAATTCAACTAAAGAGCTTAGCTTCCTCATAGGGTGTGAGTCATGACCTCATTCCATAGTTACACTAGTGAACCAGTAAATAGCTTTTTTAAATACAGCCCACTTCTGGGAAATGTTAGAAGAAGCTTTCAAATTTTAAATACATTTGCAGATAAAGAATGGATTGTTTACCTTGATAGACCACATCCCAGGCTGCGGGTCCTTGATGTTGACAACCTTGGCAGAGTTGGGGATGTGCAGGAGCTCGGTCAGGCTGTCACCCACCTCCACAATCTTCCCTAAAGGCCAAACATTAATTATTAGGGCTATACTGTGCAATTTTTTGTGCAATGAATGTCAGTTTAAACCACATTGCAGTTTCTACACTTCCACACTAAATCTTGTCTTGTCCTTTTGTAACTTATCTGTGTATATGTACTAATACATACCTACATTAAGGAATACCTACAGTTTCAGTACAGTTCTGTACATACACTGTCTGTATAGAGCAAACCTCTTACCTTGTGGATTTTTAATCTCAATATTAGGTGCTGGGCCACTGAGAGCCACAGTGATTTGCTTGAGGCTGGGGTCAAAGGGCATCTGCCAAGTGTTGCTGACCCCAGTAGAGTGATCAGTGGACAGCAGGTGGACCTTGGACGACTGCACGGCTTCCTCCACCCATTTGAGGACCTACAGCAATGGATCGTAAATATAAAAAAAAGGAAGAAATGCACATCATTTCTAATGTACACACATGCACAGATGGCCCTTTCACACCGGCAGGGCTCCGTGCCAGTTCCGCTTCCCAAACCTAATTTTGAACCAGCCGGCACGTTCAAATAAAAAAAAAAATTGGACCTGAAACCTGAAAAGGTGGTTCTCAGCTGAAACCAAAAAAGAGTTTGGTTCATCCTCATCAACCGTGCCATCATCAGTGTCAGGACGAGTGGAAAGTAGAGGAAGTACAGAGATTTTGATGGTGCTGTGTTTCCTTCCACCTGAATAACACAGAGTAGCATCCTCACACTTTGGTTCCTCTTAAAGTGGTGTGAATGTGGGCTGGTTCGCCAGAAAGCACCAAGGTTCTGAGGCTCCAGAATGGAGCCAGAACCAGAACCGTGTCTCTCTGAATTCTCTAACAGTTGCTTTTGCCTCCTTGGCTGCATACAAGGTCATCATCCAACATGTGCAAAGTGTTCATCAGGAAGTGTCTGACATTCCCATGTCCTTCACCTTTATTTCATTCACATCCCTGTGAAGAATCCCACTGCTATTGTGTGAGTGAGACACAGACCCAGTTGAAGGTGAGGGAGCAGTGATTTGTCATTTCAGAGTGATATCCAAAAGAGCTCAGTAAGCTCAAAACATCGCAGTATCAAAGGAATGCAAGAAAAAAACTTAATCATCCGACTCGAAGAAGTCGAGACCAGAACTGCTGTTCAAAAGCTCTGTTTCTGGAGGATGTTCTTACCTCGTTGACCTGTTTCTTGTCTAGATGGAAGACCTGCCCAGAGCTGGTGGAGGCAATCTCCTCATAAGCCTTGTATCCGACATGTGTCCTATCATCACAGTCCCCGGTCAACACAAACACCACCTACACACAATAACATGTACATATAAAAAATGTGATCTCTTTACCATTAAACCTTAAACCATGTTAAAGTAAAACAAAAAATGAAACCTGTGATTGTTTCTGCTGAATGAGCTGCAGGACTTCATGGGTCAGCTTGTAGTCTTTAGATCGGGCATCTGTGAAGACGTAAATGTAGGAACCCGGCAAGGAGATCTCCAAAGCAATCTTAATGGCACCAATACTCATTTCTGGACAGTCCCCACCTCCCTGAGAAAGAGATGGATGTCATAAGCATATGGCATTCAAATACATGTGTGGGTGTGCAGTTTTCTGAATTACCCAGCAGCAACTGATTAAAATCTTAAATATTATGTTATATAAAGTCATTGAATCAGTAACATCAGGACTTGTAGATGTTTCTTTCACCGCTCATCAAAGAGGCTTCCACATCTTCAATGAGAGGTGAAATGCCTCCAAGAAATCTCTTAAGTCCAGTTGCAATTGATTCAGTGACTTTTGGAAAACCATGTCCTCCCCAGGATGATTGAGAATCTACACAGTCCATGTAGATTCCATGAGCACATTGATAAATTTAATATTACAACTAGGGGACTTTTAATATAATCTATGTGTGTCCATAATGCTTCTTTCTGTTGCAACTTCTGTAACCTTGACATCTCCTATTTTCTATGTCAAACCAAATTACATTTAATGAAAAAATACAATTAAGAGCAGACAAAAGTTCTGGGCTTTCAATCGGCTCATATGGACGTACCTAAAAACAATAACAATGGGGGCCTTAAGCTTAAAAGTAACAACATCTAATGGATTTATAAAAGGATGAAAAATAATCTAGATTAAAACAAGCTCTAAATACCTCTCTTCAAGTATTTTTTTTCTTTTTCTCATCAATTACTCTCACTCTCTCTCTCTTTGACTGGTGGGGTCAAAAGGAAATGTTTTTGACAGCATTCCTATGGGCACGCATCTGTCTGTCTGTGGGGTTCAACAACTATCTTTGATGCATCACCCCCAATGAGTAACATCTGGAACGAAGTGACTCATTTTTTTAGGCCAGAAGGGCAGAAGGTGAAGAGACAGGATTCTTCCATTTCCTGCGAACCCGACATCTCCAATTTGGCCAAAAAGCAACTCCTCATTTCACCTCTTGCCCCCAGCACTAAGCCTGATAACCCTATGCACTTGTGTTCTGACTAACATCTCCTCCCTTAAAGGGTTCAAATATGACATTCACTGACACTAGCATCTAAGGAAAATGAAAGAAATGAAATAATGAAAGAATTTGTCATTATACAACCAAAATTGCACATCAATATAACAGATTGGAGCTGCTGCAACTGAGTGTACCGCCACAATGGATGTGGAGAACATGCAACATCCACACAGAAAGGTCCCAGACCGGGAATCAATTGCTGTGTGGCAACAGTGATAACCACTGCCAGTGCTAACCTAAACCACTAAACCACCGTGCCACAACAAAAATGCTTTGTCAGTCATACCTCAGTCTGTGTGTGAAACATGTTCCTACATCCAGACACACAACTGATTCAGGTTTAGCTGTGGTGGCTCCAAGTGGATCCTATGTGTCTAATTCTCAGATTGAAGCAAATTAGCTAAATAATTTTTGCTTCCGTCAGTCTGTGATGTATGTGCCATCTCCGGACTCCAGACTTTGTGGCGACTGTACTGACTGTATGTGTTGATTGTACATGCTCCAGATAATAAAATGTATTGGATTACATAGATGAATGGAATGCCAGACCCACAAAGACTCTCATTTTAATATGACTGAAATGTGTACACAACTGTCAGCAATCACTGTGCAGCCCATGGCTTCATGGTGTTTGTAGTTGAATGCCACTGAAAACTGTGGCAAGATGTCAAATCGCAGAATCCATCTGGATGTTATGTTTACATTACTGCTACTCACAACAGGGGTCATCTTGCTTTGTGGTGTGCGCTGTTTGCGCAGCAACCATAACTATTTAAAGTCTCATATGAACCCTTTTCATAACAGAAAATATTCAATTTAAAGTCAGTTCCTATCAGAATTTTCCATGCACTACTTTCTGCACAGGTGAAATGTGGAAAAACAGACTCCTGAATGAAGAAGCAAATTAGAGGAAACTGGATCTCTTCCACACTACGCACAGCAAACACTCACAGACTAGATGAAGACCACCAAGCCAAAGATGCACAAAAACTTGCCAAACACACACACTTTCTTCAAAGCATATAAGTCGGAATGCGACTGGTCTCTGTCGCTCTGTCATTCTTTTACTTTAACAAACACTGTTTTTGCAGTTTTACTGCATGTCTAATAGGTAAGGAGGAAAAGTTCCTGCACAATGTCCTTTTTTCTCTCACACAAACTTGACAGTACTCTGTTTAGTTGTCTAGCCGTGGTATGTTTTTGTTTATGCATTTGTTTGCAATGGTGCAGGAGGGAAAATAAACACAAAAGAGAACAATGTTTTCCACTGTGAAATTCCTGGGTCAACATATGACGAAGGCTTTGAATGTTTGACCCTCTGGCAATATTATATGAAGTGTGAAAACACATCAAATCATCATCAAATTGTCCCACTTAATCGTATAAATCATGTAAAAACAAATAAAATGTGTTTCTTTTAATTGCACAATGTTGACTGGTGAAAACAATGTCTTAATCAGCTCACAAATATTCTGGCCCATATGTCTATCATGACCATACTTTGCAGATTTTATCCAGGCCCTATAACCTGTCCAGACCACGATTGTCTACTCCATTTGATGAATTTCATCTGTGAACCCACCTGAACGTACAGCTCTCTCAGCTCATACTGGAACTTCTTTGGGTCTGTCGTGATTGTTACAGGTCCAATCTCTGCAGAGAAACAACAAAAACAAGCGATGTGATTAATATAGCCACTGGCTGGAGTCTCCATCTGATGAATAACATTCAGCATTCTTGTTTCCCTAAATTCTTCTGTAGAGCCAAATATTAGTTTTGGCAAACGCTCACGGATGTCCAGATTAAAGCTGCCGAGGAGAACTGCAGGAAAGAAAATATATTTATTTGACAGGGAAAGGGAAAAATAAAAGAGGAAATGTGAGAAAGACGGACAGACTAGTATTGAAGGAAAAACCATAAAAGGAAGATTAGAACTGCAATCTTGACATTTTTCTCAACATAGATAAGATATAACAATGATCCATACTTCCCTCATTTATTCACATGTTATTTACAAAAGGTGTTTTTTTGCACCTGATAAGAACACATTCAATTCTTTCTGTCGCACATGAGCAAAGAGCTGATGCAGCTCGTGCTCACTCAGAACTCTGAAACACCATATGTGGCGCATCATTTTTAGTTCAAATCATTGTCAGATGAGTTCACACATTGCTTATTGAGCCTATAACAGCTCCGCACGACACTCGCTTTGTATTTTTGAGTACAGCGACATCGTCTTGCATGATTCATTTTACATAAAAACAGATGGAGGGCAACAGCAGCATGGTGCTAGTGAGAAGACAGCAAACAGGGTGGAGTATGACTGAAACCCCATTGAAGTGCTCAATAAACCACTCGATCAGCAGGATAAGGATATACAATGTGTCCCTTGCCCACCCCTGCAATGCCGGTTTATACACAAACGTTCCCTCAGTCAGGTCTGATAGTATTGCTTGACAAACGTTGCAAAAGATTTATCCAATATGATGAAGAAGCAGAAAAAATAACATTGACAACCAAAAGTTACGTTCTGATGTTTTAATGAAGAAATATTTACAGTCCCTACTCACTAGATTTGTGTTTGCTGAAATATTCTATTAACTGGACAATGATCAGACTAAGAATTGAAGCTCTATGTGTCGGTAAAAACAGACCCTTTGCCACTTCATTGTGTCTACTGTATGAACTCTCTGGTTAAACCATCTCTCTCTCTCTCTCTACACCAGAGCGCTACACCATTAAAGTGTAGCCCCAGCACCAGAGAGTGAAAACATGATCTGTGATCTACAGTATACATGTACCTCTTACAGTGCTATTCGTCACCGCTGTTTCTCAGTTTACTTTGTTCTATCCATTAATGAGCAGCTAAGCCCCCTCACCAGTCAAACTGTGAGACTTTAGCCACGGCAGCTGTGCTGTGGAATGAGCCTGATGAGGGGCTGCAACACACACACACACACACACACACACACACACACACACACACACACACACACACACAGTAGTCATGCACATTGGAAAACAAGGGTTCCATTGTTGAAGAGAGCGCAATTAAAAAGGATCCATTCCTTTTGAAAAAGCATACAGTTTGAACTGTTTTATGACGGTCCTTCAAGTTGTCTATTGGTAAAAACCCCAAAATTAACTTAACAATTACATTAAACAATTACATTTAATAAAGTACTAAAATGCCTTAAACAACTCTATTATTTAGTGCTTTCTGTAGTAAACATGTAAGCTTAGTGATTTTGACAATTTTATGCAATTGGCAATGAGGATTTTAATGTATTTTCTTAGCAACCTATATGCAACCTGTTGAAAAGCACACAATAACATACACAAAGGACAAAGTCTTTTTCCAAATAACCCAGATTTTGGCATCCTTGTAAATCCTCAAGGTGGAGTGTAGGAACATTTGCGGTGATGAGAGACGCTTTTTAAAACTAACATGGAAATGTGTCTGGCTGTTCTGAATGGAACGTGGCTCTCGGGCCAAACTTTTCAGAGATGGAAAAGCTGACATCTCTTTCCTTATGGGACAAGTTCCCATGGCTGTTGTTAGTAGTCTTTAGACTATTTTGGCAGTGGTTCTCTTCAGCATAGCCACCTTCTCTGAAGCGGCACCTTGGAAAACCATTGCTGCTCATCATGAGTAGATTTAATTTAATTCTTTAAACTCTATCTGATTTTGACATATAGTGATAAGGAGTTGGATGCTGTTCTTTGTTCCTTTTGTTTTTTAAAGGTTTTTTATCCACATTTGAGCTCCTGTGTACTTCTTGATACCACAACAGTCAAAAATAGTTATCAGACATGAGAGCATCTTCTTATTCTGCCAGTGTCTGCTGAAAACCTTTAGGGAACTGGTGCTTTACCCAGGGATGCATCATTTATGCTTAAAAAGAGAATGTGCCTGGTTCAAATTCTGATTTAGGTTGGCTTTTTTTGTAAGGGCTTTGCATGTTTCCTTTGTCTGTGTGGGTTCTCCTCCCACAGTCCATGTCATGCAGATTCGGTTTAGCTTAATTGGAAGTTCAGGAATCATCTAGATGGAACATATTTTAGTATTACCCTGAGCATCCAATTAATTCCTGGTTCCTGTGGTTCCTATTACTAGTTCTTGTGGTGAAAATGCATGTTAAAGTACTGGTGTGAATATGAGTGTGAATGGTTGCTGGCCATATCATAGACCGACAAACTGTAGACGGTGTATCCTGACTCCAGCTCCCTCTACAACCCTCAAACAATATATGAATGACATTTGAGTTGCAAAAGTATTTATTTCAGGTGTTAAAAAAATAAAGCATGTAAAGTACTTTGGATGCTGACATGTGTCAGGAAAGCATCAGTGCATTTTATATACAGTAGTCTTCTGGAAGTTCTATAAGAAATCATTGTTTCTTGGTGATGCGGAACACCTACATGGCATTCAAGTCTGATAAAAACAACAAAGAGAGGGAATGACTGAAGCAAACAAACAATCTGGATCCTATCCTGTTTCCTTAATCTGTTATTAACGTCATTTGTGGACCCAAAAGGGCTCAGAATAAACAACAAAAACCAAATGCCTCCTCCTTGCATCATTCATCTCTGTGAAAGCATGCATCTGCAAATCGCATGCAAGTAAACACACAGGAAGTCTAATGGGATGGAACAAACTGGGCAACTGTCCAGTGGCAAACTCAGTTTTACCTCCACTGACATTCAGGCAGGAAATCAATCGCGCGTTCACCATGAAGTGATTATCCCTTCCCTCACAACAATCATCAGCACCAAGGGATACCAAGGCCAATATGTTGATAGGTCACAGTCATTTGTGTCTCCAACCAAATAAACTCTGATGTTTGGCAGCAACAGTAGAGCTTCACAAGCGGCTACATGGCAGAAGCGTTGTCATTGCTGTGCTATGTACAATACTGTGTGTTGTGAACATGATAAGATGTGGCAGTTTGGCAAAATTATGCTCTTAATATGCTGGCTTCTCCCAAAACCCTGTGGGACACATGGACGAGTCTTTATAGCAGCGGAAGCAGTGACATTTACCATCTGCAACATTTGCTTTCATTTTTTCATTCCTGAAGGCAAAGACCTGGCAAAGACCTAACTCCTCATTACTGTAGTTTATAAAATCCTAATTACAGAGGTCCCGCAATCATGTGTTGTGACAATACAATTAAAAGCCCAGAGGAGCCAGTAAACCTAAACATGCTGTTTATCAATACCATCAGCAACACCGTCACAAAGAACACTTTGTGTTCTTTTCCTAATTTGAAGGAATACACTTTTAAGGGTCTATTTTAATAGTCCTTTGTACATCACAGAACCTCTCAGTGAAAAGGGACTCTGTGGCTTTCCCCATTCAGCAGGATACACAACTTGAAGCTGTTACAGCACTTGACAGCAACAGAAGCTGTAAACACACACACACACACACACACAGCTTTCTGTCATTCTGCTGACTCAGGTGTAAGTCTGCCAGAGAGCAAGCCACTGTCATCGTCCGACCATCAGCTACGGGGCATAATTCACTTGTCCCCTGTCCTCTAAAGAAAACACATGTGAAACAGCACATTGAGTGTGGCACAAAGAGAATGAGTGTCCAGGACGAAAAACACTTCATGCAAAAGAAGAAAACACGTCTATAAATGCATACAACATGTTTCAATGCACACACTTTCATCTACACTCTTAAAATATAAATGCACACTGTTGATTAAACGTCAACAATGTCAGCTGGGATTGGCCACCCGCAACACTCATGTGGAGCATACAGAGGTAGCAAATGAACAAATTAACTATTCTTTGTTAACTTTTTTTTCAGGGTAGACACAATGAAGTGGCAAAGGGTCTGTTTTTACCGACACATAGAGCTTCAATTCTTTTTTCAAATTTGCCCTTGGCTTGGTGTACTCAAGTATAAAAGCAGCAAAATCAGACAGAAGGATTTTCCCAAACAGGAAATTGCACACTTGAGAATTTAAGAACTTGAGCATTTTACCAAGTTTATGTGTTTTGCCCATTTGAAATGGGGCAGCACATTGCAGAGGAAGTGGTCAGTCCCTGTGAAGAGATAATAATCCAAGTAGTATGTTAATAGACATCACAACTTCAATTTAGCTGCAAGTGGTTTATTTTTGCTCCACTCATGCACATTTCACTTTTTTTTCTTCTAGTATGTATGACACCTGACAAAAGACTACTTCAAGCATTGGCAAAGGCTTACAGTGTTTCTATTTCCTATTACACATGTTCCTAAGAGGTCTAAGCCAATGCAATATTCAGTATCAGTCTGATACAGCTCAAAATGACTGGATCGAGTATTGGTTAAAGGAATATGAGAAATCTAATACATTCCTCAAACCAACATCAAATATAAATGGTTCATTAAGCACAGACTGTGAAGAAAGACATATGCTACAAATGTCATGTGAACCAACATGTGAATGAGGAATGTATTAATCATGTGGAACTCCCAAGTTCCTATAAACTGAGCAGGAAATTTTCAAGTCTGTGCTACATAATCCATGCTTCTTCTGCCTATATGATATTTTTTTTCAAAACCACCATTTAGCCTTAGCCTTCAGCGACAGAGCTGATGATGAGCTTGATTCAACCACCACCACAAACTGAACTTGTGATGCAAACTTCTAACCACGACCAGAAGAAAGAAAGAAAGAAAGAAAGAAAGAAAGAAAGACAGAAAGACAGACCACCAGGCTCTTGTTCCACTTCACTTGATGTAACCAAATATGTGTCAGGACGATGGGCCACAAAACCTCAGACCTCCATTTATCTCCCCATTCATAAGTTCAAATGTTCACACACACACACACACATATAAAGTGAGAACCAAGTAATGCTCATACACCATACACAGCCATGTAATTTGTCCCAGATGAACGAGGAGCATGCACTGGATATGGATGATAGCGCTTAACCTGCCACCATCCATCCATCTGCCTAGTAGACTGAACACAAAAAGATGTGTGTGTGTGTGTGTTAATTTATAAATGTCATTTCTAATGGAAGAACAGTTCTCGGTCTTGTGTGGCCTTTCAAGCGGCCAAAAAAACATACCAGTATACAGCATATACTATATGTTTATGTATGGATACTACATTAGCTTATGGGTGAAGTTAGAACAAATGTTGCTGAAGATGAAAACAATAGATTGACAACACACCTCCACTTCCTTCGCCCAAATTTAGCAGCAGCATCAAGGTCCAGCCAATACATTCTTTTGACCAATCACAAGGCAGCCTCAGTGTCAATTTCCTCTTCTTTTTATAGCATCAGATAACAATCAAAACTAAGTGAGATGATAAAATAATTGTTTTACATGTAATTTGACTTCTTAGACTTCTTAGACTGTCTCATAAGCTAAGCTATGGCACAGCCAGCCACCAGGGGGTTGAAAAGCATTCATTAATTAATCGCCTACTGCTTTATCCTCCATATCGCGAGAGGGATTGCTGGTGCCAATTACCAGCTGACAAAGGGCAAAAGGCAGGGTACACCCTGGACAGGTCAACAGTCCATCACAGGTCCACATAGACACAAACAACCATCCACTCTCAATATATGGTCTAATTTGCCTAATTCCCAAATCTGCATGTGGGAGGAAACTGGAGAGTGTGGAAAACCCACATGGGAAGAACATGCAAACAGTGCAGAAATGCCCTTGCTCCAACCGGGTCACAAACCTGGGTCTTCCTGCAGATAGACATGATAACATGAGTTGGCTTAATTTTGGGGGAGTTGTTATGTCCATCACTATATCTTGTATACGTGATAACAAATTTGTATTGCCTCCACATAGAATAGTTTTTCAATCAAATGCTACCTTGACACCAATGATGTACAATAACCCGATAATGCGACATCAAACGTTAAGTGCAAAACATCTGATGCATACTTCTTGACAGCTGTAACTCAGTTCAAATCATGGCTGACCATAAATGAAGGAAACACATGCCATCCTCTGTGCCATTATCACAAAGTGCGGCTGTAAATTTGCTGAGACATCAAAACAAGTTGAATTTAATGCTTCTGGATCACTATGACATCAGTGAATGAGACATTTCAGCAGAAGTCATCAAAGCACAGTCGGCAGTGACGGTGAAGAGCTAAATGATGACTTCCACAGCATACTCTTTGAACCTCTCTTTTTCCATCTTCTGTGGGACAAAGTGGGTTCACATGCAATGATCACAGTGAACACAACAAGGATGTGGATTCATGAGGATCCATCCGAACTCTACCACATGTTAACATTCAAAACCTTTAGCCTAATTGCCACCAAAAAGCTTGGTATGACTAAGTGTGCTGTCGGGATGAAGTGAATTTCTACAAAGGACGACATAAAAGAAAGAGTTGAGTGTAATCTGTCAGTGTGGTTTGGCGACTGCCCTTAGACTTTCTGTCTGAATTGGAGTCATTAGAAATGATGAGGACAAATAAGGAAGGCAGAAAAAGGAATAAAGTAAGTGGATAATTTATTGCTCAGAAGATGATGGAGAGCTGTTTGGCAACAACTATAATCATCAATGTCTGTTGCATTGTCTTCATGAAGATGATGTTGAGTCTTCCCCATGTACACATGTGACATAAGAGATTTTATTTTGGCCAGGCGTTATGTATAGAGAAAACTATGCATAATCAAAATCAATGTCTTTCCTGTTGTTTGCTGTTCAGCCAACAAAAATATATTCTGACTGGTCTGGTGTGCATTATAGTTTCCTTTTTTGTGGAGTAAATGATCATTTTGTATTTGTATTGTATATTTATCTGAGGTCTCTTTAGTTTAGTTTGAGCTTACTGTACTCTGCAAAAAACCACACAGATTTATATTTTTTTTTAAATGAAAAAAATAATGTTTCTGCTCTGATCACTGTTCTTACTTTGTATACATGAAGGCACAACTCTGTTGTCTTTTGTGCTCGACATGTTTTAAAATTTATGTTGTATTACTATGTATTGTCACCATTTCAGCTGGCATGTTATCAGGATATATTAGTCAGTCAATGTACAAAAACAAGATGTCATAATCTGGATTGTATTAAGATTATCCCTCACAATCCAGGTTCGTTTGCAGATCCATTTTACCATTTTGGTAGCTTGTGCCAATTACAACAAATGTGATCTTTGACCTATAACATTGAACCAAATGGCTGAGTGAACTGTGTACACACAAACCATGCTGGGTTGTAGTCAAGGGAATGTGACTGAGGATGAACATGATATCCATCCACTAAGGAAGCGTTCTGGTCTGTTTTATGATGAATGTTGTGAGAGCTGTGCTGTCAATTACCCGCTTAGCCCCCTGTCAATACTGATTGATAGTGAGGTTTCTAGATCAAGCTGTAATAAATCTTTCTTAACCGCTTTGTCAACTACACCTGTGAAAATGTCAAACAAACCATGGTCATAAGTCTTTGGATCGTTGCACTAACGATCCACAACAACTAACAAAACCAGACTGCATGTGTTCTGCAACATCTACAAGGATGAAGGGGAGGGTTAGAGAAGAGGATTTAAAAAAAAAATCAATAAAAAATTGCCAGATTTGACCTACAATTCACAGTTGGGTAGAGTCTGCTCCACTCGGCACTAGTTGGGGACAGTCAGCATGGCTAATGGCACAGAAATCTGCTAGGGTGTGAGGGGTAAAGACTCGAATCATCAAGTGTGTGAGGGTAAAAGACCCAACCCCACTCAAAGCGAACTCATGACACAACCCGGTAGTGTGTACTGATTGCTGACCCAACTACAAATACATGTGGCCAACAGCCAATGAAAAGGTGTAGGTGGGACACAGGAAACAGCATCAGGTGACAGGAAGTAGCGGGAATATCTAAAAAACTATGCCAAAGTCGACTCCTCCATGACTTCACCCATATCCTTCTTATCCTCTTTGATTGCTCAGAGCAGATAGCTGAGCAACAGTGAACAACAGCAACAGTGAAGCATTTGTCGTACTGTCGACTAGTTAGCCCCTAAACTTTACTCAACAAGTAAAGGGACGCCCTATAGGGGTAGGGCTGGTCAGGGACTTAGGGACTGGGCCTTAACACCTCACTCATTGAAAAGGCAAAAACCAGCCCAGCCGGCAGACACACAGACAAGTCTACTGTCTGAAGTTTTCTCCATATGGTCTCCATTGTAGGAATAATGACCAAAACCCTGACAATTTTCAAGGTTTTATCCTATGATTCACTCTCATCAAGTCAACTCTAGTTTGAAAGTTACATGGTATGTTTGGAAGTAAAGGACAAGCTCAGTATCAATCACAAGAACAAACAGTTCACGGCAGCATATGTGATGGAAGATGGTTTAATCCTAGACTGTGCAAAAGTGACTGGGCGGTGTTTCTGGTTGAGTGTGCCTCCTTTGTTTTACTGAGGAAAATCTAATTGTGCCTGCTGATGCAGAAGGAGGAAACTCACATGCAGCAGATCAGCAGTGGCGACCATATACATATGCACACTTGCATGTCTGAGGAGCTGGTTTCCTGTTGCCTGTGCCACAGCAACCATGAATGCTTTCAGAGTTGTGCAGGTTTGTTGTAAAAACTTGTTACAGTAGTTGTGCTGGAAGAGTAGCTGCAAGAGTCCACACCACACCACGCAAGGCTCATTTCTTCCTCCGGGTGTTTCTTTTTTTCTCAGTTATCCAGAGCATAATAATGTTAATGTTCATGAAACTATAGGTTCGCAAACTATTCTATAAAGCCCAAGTTCTTTGTGTGCCATTAGGATTTTGAAGCACAGAATATGTGCCAGGGCATCATATAGTTTGGGAAACATTTGTCTTGAGTGGTGGTCTTCACGATACATGACTTCACCCGACGCATAACCCTCAGAGGTAGAGGGCAGAGGGCACCGACAGCCTGACCTTTAACCTCACAGCCAGTAATTCCCTTAACACTTGTCTGGTTTGGGCACATTTGTCACAGTTAAAGGAACATGCTTCCATGTCAGTTAAAAACAATTTGGTGTGAATGTGAAACAGTGACAAGACCCTTCAAAATACTAAAACTGCTAAATGTAAAAAGAAACAAAAAGCAGAAGGACTTAGCATAAGAAGCTGTGATGTAATTAATGTGTTATCATATAATGTTTTAAGTCATTTCCTCTGGATATTTGGGTCCAGTCTTTCTTCATAGTTTGCTGTTCACATATGGCATTGTCTGGGTGAGACACATTCACCACAGAACGAGAATCTTTAGAGGATCCGGGCGAGGAGGTGGCAGGAGCAGGACATTTGCCTATTCACTCACTGTGGATCCTCCAGAGTGTTTCCTGCTACCTCATGTCATTTAACAGCTAAATGATCCACAAATAAATATGAATCAGGCGATCATTTACTGTGGGTTTCCCACAATGATAATCCATTGTTAATAGAAAGTACAAAAGTACTAATATTCAAATCTGTATCAAACAAATACAAGTAATCCTGCTGTTCCGTACATTAACCACTGTCTTGCGTTACATGATCAAACAAATTAAAAACTGTGGCACATGACATCGGTTAAAGACTAAATGTCATTTTAAAACACACATATTTCAACTAAACAGTACATGATTAGTTCATGCAGTGTAGAAAAAAAGCTTTGGAAGACACAACCAACAAGAAGTCGTGCCTTAGCAATTAGAATTTGGCACTCAATCTTTGTGGTCAAATGTGTTCTCCAGATTCACGTAAAAAACAAAAAAATTAATGAAGCCGTCTAAAGATCAATATGTAGTGATTAATTGATTATAAAACAAAAAACCAAGGGGCAACAATAAAATAATTAAGCTGGCTGTATAATATTATGGGTAACTGACCTTTTCTGGAAACAATTCACTTGGGTTTAATTTTGAAGCAGTGATTTGAAAACCTTGGAAACTTTGGAAACTTTGCTGCATACAATGGGTCAGCTGGTTACTCATGGACACAACAAACTGCAACAGCAGCATTTTAAAAGCTGCTCACCACCAACAACAGGTGACCAGTGAGCAGCTGATATCAGAATTACCTGACTGTCCTCGAGTCCTCAGCTCTCTCAAGCTCTCTTGAAGTGACAGACGGTTTGTGCTGGAAACACATGGTAAGAGTTACAGATAGGTCAGAGGAACACGTCTGTCCCACAACAGTAAAACACTGTTGGACATGCAGCAAACATGCATGTTGAAACACTGTGCAAGTTGTAGAAATACACAGACAAGAGCAGTCAAATTCCTATGTGAGGAAAACTGCTTTTAGAACACATTTAAGTTCACTTCTTTTTAAAGTAGGTCAGTAATTTATCCTGATTTAATCCACAGTACCTGATATAACACACATCCTTTTAAATGGATATGATGTTGCTTAGTGTGTTACCTTATTAGTATTTTGTTTTTACAACTATTTTTTTACGTTTACACCTAGTGACTCTTTTTTTGTCTGTTTTTCTTGCCCTAATATGTATGTAGTTTTTATATATATATATATATGTATATATACACAGTATATACATATATCATCATTGTCCTCATTTACTGCTTAAAGCATAATCCTCCATCACAACATTCCTTTTCACTTTTATGCTTCAAAATTTACCCTTTCTCTTTTGTCTAGACATACAGATATACTGTGATAAAAGGAAGAAGAAGAAAAGAAAAAGAAAAAAGAAAAAAAGATACTGCAACACAAACTAAACACCAGCTATTGAGGGTGGATATCATCACTCAGTATATTTATATGTTGTTAGGAAATAACAAACTATTGCGTAATTCTGACAAAAACCAACTGTAGACTTTAAGGTTGACTCTATTAGTAAGGGTTAGATGTGAAGAGATATCCAATTTATGAACAGATTCTGACCCTGAACACAATACAACATTTGCCTGTCGACAATAAAAACACCTTTTGCTATTAACCAACACTACTTCTCTGTAGATTGTGTACATATTATCAACTTCTATCACTTGAAAGTTAACAGAATCAAGACAGAATCATGACCCACTCACCTGCGTGTTGTAGAAGTTTCCCTGGTCCAACACACCTGATTCAAATGATCAGCTCGTTAGCAAGCTCTGCAGAAACCTGATAACGAGCCATTTATTTGAATCAGGTGTGTTACTTCTGTCAGGGATACTACACTTCTGTCAATGTGTTTGTCAGGACCATCTAATTCAAGTGGAAAAACTGTTGAAAACATTGGGTATAAATAAGCGTCAACTGATTATCTGTTGTCATGATACTGAATAACTGGTGATGATGAGCAGAGAGTCAAAATAAAGTGATTGATTTACACATTTCAATCCAACTGAAATTGTACTGCTCCACAGTTCCCGCCTCCAGGCTTTGGCCCAGAAATAAAAGGAGAAGAGGAAAAACACGGTGGGATCCAGGCCAGAGCATTTTTCAACTGATATATTTATGTCCTGCCAACCCAAAGAATTTAATATTTGAAGGTTTATGGACGGTAGGAGGGCTCAGAATGGAGCTTGACATAAGCGTAGTCCAATTAAGTGGTGCAGTCTAGCTACAGTTCTTAACCGTAGTGACTGTTGAGGGGATGTTGGTGAAAGGCCTAACAATTATGTCAAAAAGGGCTTTATGGTCACAACCATGCAGGGTACGTGATCCTCGGAACTCTGAATTCAACAGAGAATGGAAAACAAATACAAAGCCCAGAGGGAAACCAAGCAAACACAGATAAGAGTACAAAATGACAGAAACGTTTGACAAATGCCTTTCGAATGGGTCATTTGTTCTGAGTGGATTTGTGTCACCCATTGCATCAAAAGGTCAACTACCTGTGACCTTACTAAGCAGTGGCTCAATTCTTTATCCATACATTGTCTTGCATTCTCTCATATATTTGTAAATGGACAACAATTTAAAGTGTCCTTGTAGAAACCCTCAGGTATGTGCTGCCTTCAAACACAGATGAAAGGGGGATAATCGCTGAGCACCAATTACAAAGCTCAGCGGAGTTAAAACCACTGTGCTAAAAGCACCTTGGGGCATTTGAGACGCTGCATGTATGATGGCCCTAAAAATTAAAGGCCATTTTAATAATCTAAGGCAGGACTATTACAACATGAAACACAAAGACACACATTGTAGTCACACTCCGTTCTCTTCCTCTAATTCTCCAAAGCCTCCACCTCTCTCCTTTGGCATTCCTGCCTAATAGCATCATTATTGACTCCGTCCAGCTAAACGCAGGCTCCTTGTAATCTCACACGGGTGGGACAGAGCAGACAAAAATGCTGCTCTAGATAGAAGGGCACAAATGCAAAGGGGAAGGTAGAAAAGGACGCTGAACGCCAACAAAGGGAGCTGAGTGATGAACGTCTTTGATCATGCAGAGCTATCCCGCTATCACTCCACGCCCAAGGGTTTGCTCCATCCCCTTCTAACTAAAGACAAACAGCAGGAAAGCAACGCTAGATACCCTAGTGCTCAATTTCAATGTGTCAGTAAATGATTTCATTTTGAGACCTTGAAGCCACTTTGGCTTTTATGTTTCCTTGAAAACATCCAGTGCAGCCAGAAAGTATAAAGATAGTGAGTACCTCAGCACACAGGGGTTTTTTTTATGCACGCATAAGAGGGTACCTGACAGTATGACAGAAAAGGAGAGAGAAGGGAATTGAGGATAACACTTCAAACAACGGGAGGTTGTAAATCATGGTGGCCAATATCTAGGTCACAGGGGCAGCTTTACTCCAACACATTAACTTTAGATACGAGAATTAAGTTGAAACTTTTTACTGTGAAGTGAGGGCGTCAACATTTTCTTTATCAAATGAGACATTTAACCTTTAAAAATGTATAAAGTACATAAAATGGTATACAGAAAATGACTTTGTTTTCTTGTTTCTTTTTATAATAAGTAAAAGACTTACAGTATGTGACATTTACTGTACTTAAGTATCAAAAGTAGTTTTCTGATAGAAAATGTACTTAAGTGTTAGAAGTAAAAGTATTAAAAAAGTGAGAACATAGGATTGAGCCACGGTAGCTCAGTGGTAAGGCAAGTTGTCTTACAACTGAAAGGTTTTGGGTTAAATTCCTGGCTCTGCTATGTTTATGTGAATATGTGTCCTTGAGCAAGACACTTAACCCCAAAGCTCTATATAATTACAGACCATTACCAACTCTTCTTCTTCTTCTGATTTTATTTGGTAGTAATGATTAACAAAGAGCGTTAGAGGAAATGTAGTGGAGTAAAAGTAAAAGTTGCTATTTGTACTTTGTTACATTAAAACCCTGACAAAAACTTAAAATATAAAACAAACCAGGAGCACAAAGTTCTTGTCACTTGACCTCCGTCCAAATGATCATCCACTACAAGCATGAGACAAATGTCTTCATGACAGGACGGATGGAGCATCACCACCGAAGGTAATATGGATCGTGGACTTTGTTTACAGGCAGGCTTTGCAACAAAAAGGTTAACTTAAAAACATTATTAAAATACATTCAAGTTATGTTTACTAAACTCTTTGCTCCCACAGAACTTGCTGTTTAAAAGTCAAAGCAAAAACCCAGGTAAATTCCAGTTGATGTGAACACAGACAGCCTGAAATTAAAGGTGTGAGTAAAACATATAACTCACAGCTGCTGCTCCATTAGGGTATTATGTAGAGTGCTCAGCTAACACAAACAAAAAAAAGACATCACCATGTCATCACCAACAACACATCTCAGTGTCAGCCAATTAAACACAAGCACACACAAGAAACACACAAACACACCCTGTCACAGCAAGGTAGTATTTACAAGGATAAGCATGTGTATAGGGAATTGTAGAATCATTGTGGAAAACACACATGCTCATCATATTTTTGGTCCACTGCCAAAAGCACTATATTCACATTATTCTAAAGCTTCCATATTAACAGTTGATTGAGAAAGCTGCACGTTTTGACATAAGCTCTGGGATGAAGGCCACACTTCCTGACTAGGGAATGGCAAGAGTGCTGTGAAATAAAGTTTATTTGGCTGTAAACTCTCAAATAAATGTTCCACGAGTCCAGAGAGTCTGTTTGTGATCTCAGCCAGAGACTGGACTCCATAACGACGAGATGCTCATGTTCGCGTCTGCACATCTTCTGTCTGATTAAGTCATTAAGAAAGACATTTTTTAAAATAAAAATAACAAAGGTAAGAAATGACAACACAACAGGGGGAAGCTGTAATTCAACTCCACCGCGGTTTCATTGGAGTGTTCTCAAACCTTAGTGCTAAGCACACAAGACTGCAGCTCAGTAAAGTGACCTGTGAAGTGTCCTTTCTCTCCCTGCAGGATGGAGGAGGGGGGAGGCTTCCTGACTGATCTTCCCACACAAGCCTGACCCCAATATCCAGGCATCCTCCTGACACTCTCACTTCAAACACACACAGGCTGACAGAAACACAGATCCGCAAACACACACGCCAATGTTTACCATGTCAGATTGCAGTGTAAATAAAGTTGAAGCTGATTCAACAGGAGCCAAGTCAAACAGTAGGGACTGCAGTTATCACACTGGGTCGGATGGAAAAGTGGAGAAAATGGATGTGAAACAAAGCCTAAATAAAAAAAATGGAGGAAAACAAAAGTGGGATAGAGAGAGAGAGAGAGAGAGAGAGAGAGACAAGGGCAGGACAACATTAGCGCTTAATGTCCAGCTGCCCCTGCTAACAGTGAGTGAGCTCTGCTAATCATTCCTCTGTTTCCCCCAGGGATTTTCTGACATCCTCGTTAACATTTTAAGGAGCCAGTGAACGTCACTCTGTGTCGGGGGACAAACACAAGGATGAGTGGTTTGTGGAGAGAAGTTGGCGCTCAAACTGCAGCTCAACCGGTTGCATGTTCAGTTTACTCAACAGGGAAAGCTGTATTATTACTTCTTTAACGTTAGATTCAAGTTACAGTCACTCTATCTTCATCTCTTTACACACAATGCCCCACAGCTCTTTTATTATCTATTAACGACCTCAGATTAACTCCCCCCAGGGATGTTCAATAACAAATTCATCATTTGTAGCACTTGTGTACACTGTGCATATTTCCTCTCTGAATATAATTATTATTCTAGGCAAAGAGGCGGGTGGATTTAATCAATGATAGAGAAATTATGCACCATAAGAATTTGTGACATGCTGATATTTAGCAGGAGGAGAACAAACATCTGGAATAGGAATTTGCCTCTTCACCTCACAGATCACCTCTGTCTTGTCATTTCTTTTCCTCTCCTAGATCTGCATAGATAGTATATATATATATATATATATATATACACACAGTACTACACATATATAGTATATTCCAGATATAGTGAAGCTGCAATAAGTACATATAAAATGATCTAAAGTTAATTTTGGCAACTAATTACATAAATTCTATAAAACGGTGGCTTTTGGCAAGAAAGAATCAGGACACAGGACATTATGGTGTCACTCAGATTCCCCCTCATCTGTCAGTGATTTCTGTCCTGTTAGCTTTCTCTGTGTTGACCTTTATGAGATCTATGTGGTGGTCCTGGTAAGCGCTTTGCTGTACAGCTCAGTTACAGTGAGCGCCTCCCCTCCCCTCGCTCTTGTTGTTGAATGAGCATTTTTGCAGGTGGACACCTTCCACTTTTCACCTCCAGATACACACACACACACACACACACACACCATGATACGGCATGACAGATGGTGACTTTGATGGTGTTTCTGCAAACAGGGAAGTGACCTCTCCTTCTCCTGCTTCTCCTCAAAAAGTAGTAATTACAGGACCTGAGAAATCCTTAGGCAAGAAAAAACTTTTAAGTCAGAAAAGCTGTGGATGACGATGGTTTGTGCAAACACAGAGTAACTCATTGTAGCTTCACCACACTGGCTGCACATACATTTAAGGATTTTCATTTTAAAATGCTTCTATTTGATTTTAAATCCCTTCATGGCCTTGCCCTGCCTTGCCTCTCTGTGCTGCGACACCTTCACACACCTTCCCACTCACTGAGGTCAGCTGATCAGCTGTTCCTGACTGTACCTTAGACTAAACTCAAGCTCAGAGGGGACCATGTACTCACTGCTGTGGCCCCTAAACACTGGAATGATCCTGTGATCCTCTTCCCTGTGTGTTTTTAAATCTCTTCTTAAAACTCATCTCTTTTCATTGACCTTTGACACTGTTTATGTTGGTATTTCTCTTTAATTTCACTTTTATTTGATCCACCTTTATTGCGGTTTATTGTTTGGCCATTACTTTTATCCATGTCTTATTATCTTTTTATTCATTTTAGTTGTTTTAGATGTATCTTATCGACCCTCTATGCCTTTTATGTATTGTGACTTTTAGAATTATTATTCTGCACAGCACTTGTGGTTGTTTTAAAGTGCTTTACAAAGAAAGTTGGATTTGATTGGCATTCATATCATACACAGGTGGGAAGGTAAATAGAGTTGTGTATAATTCATGTAGCCTAACACAATCTATATCCAATAACTTCGTTTGCATTGTTTTGTCCAGGAGAACTCAAATCCAACAAATTGATTTGACAATTATTGTTTAAATGTCACTTTTAATGTGAATGTGTGCATTCACCTTTCAGTTAAAAAAAGCCCAATGACAGCGTATATTGCCCAGGCATTAGACGTTCAGAATGACAGAGCACCCAGTAGTGATGATAATCATCATGCTGCATCACAAACCTATAAGCTTTACACTAACCTAGGCGGAATGCTAATGATAGTGACCGTCAAAATGAACATCTGTGCGCTGAGACCAAATCTCCCCCTCCTCTGAAGGTATGAGGAACATTAGGCTTTCACGGGGTGGATTGAGAGTAAACTATGACATTTCTCGCTTTTCTGTGTGCTTTTGTTTCCCCGGCAAAGAGCAAACTTCAAATAAAACCCCAACACAGTACAATAAAGCCGATAAATGTCGTGCGTAAAGATGAGATCAGTACAGGTGAGCGTCACACAGCTGGAGCTTCCATCGCCTGCCTGTGTTGTTTGCATTACCTGGGTCATGGAAAGGCACCAGGGCGAAGTTGTAGAGTGGTCTCTTGGGTCTGCTCAGCGATGTTTCCAGGATCTTGGACGCGCCTTCGATGACCTGGACCAGGTCGTCGTACATGGAGCCGGTCACATCAAAGACGAACGCCAGGGTGGATGCGCCCTCCGGGATGTCTTCTTCCTTTGTGGCCCCTGCGGTCCCTGCGTCTTCCCCAGCAGAAAGAGCCGCTGTCAGCGCAAAAGTCAGCCACAACAACCTGGAGCCCATTTCACAACCAATACTTTTACTCTGGGCAGACTTTTTTAGGGTATGTTTTTGTTCTCGGAACCTTAAGGTGAATCTCGAGTTAACGGCAGAGACATGAGGCTCTGAAACGGGACTGAAGAGTATGTAGAAAAGTCTACACACAACACCAAACGCCGGTGTTATGTTGCTGCAGTTTCTCTTGCGCCTCTTGAGGAGTTTTCAGTCTGTTGAGGTCCTGGCTGCTGCAGAAGTGCGTGCTGTCTGCTGGATCTGCAGATCCAGGAGCGCTTGTTCAGCTCAGTCATACAAAGACCACCTCTCTCAGCTGGTACGAGGCATGTGAGGCGCAAAGTACCCCATGCAGTACAGCAGGGCTCTGATTGGATGAGGAGTTTTTGGGTCACTCAGAGGAACCGTGTGTAATTCACTTCACTGATTTAGTCATGATTTTATTTGTGGACATTGTCATTTTGATGTGTTTTCAGTTGTTATTTACTATATGCGCCACTTTTTTCTTCTTTTTTATGAACACTGTACTGTGACTACATTACATTGCATTACATTTAGAAAAATAAAGTTACAACAATTGAAAACGTATCATAATTGTATTATAAGTTGCACTTGTTGCGTCTTAGATATGAAATAAAGTGCAATATGAATCTATACTTGGGGTTGTTTATCAAAACATAAACATGTGTTTAATTTAGTCGACGTATTTTAAACGCGACAACAATCTGACACACAAAGGAATAATTGCAACGTGTAGGAAAAAGTCGACAAGCTGCTCCCCATTGACTTTCTGCTCTGTATTGCCACCTAGCGGTTTTAGTCTGACACTACACTGAATTTGCCTACCACAGTTTTTTTTTTTACACACCAATAGTGAACACTAGAGGTGGAAATTAATGAATTACATGAACTAAATTGAGTAGTTAGAGTAAAAAAAAGATGGTGGCACTAATTAAGTTCCCCGAGTGAGTGCGAAAGTGAAAGCATTTGGGACCTTTGACCCATGTTGACTGACACATTATATGTTTACATATTTCATTTTGTCAGCACTTTCATTTGTAAAGGTTTGCCTTTAATTAAAAACAATTAATGTGAGATTTGTATACACAAGAAAGAACCCCGACCTCGTTTTAAAAAAAGTAAATAAGTAACATTTCAAACAAGCTACTTTTTTAGACAAGTACTTTTATTTGTACTCAAAAATAGTGGAACTTATACTTGAGTAGAATATTTCAGTACTCTTTCCACCTCATGAACACACACAAGCTGGGTGTAGGAACAATAGGGATTGTGTGCCTTGCTCAGGGGCAGCCAAGTTGCCCCTGAGTCCTTTCCTCTTGGCCATGCCCACTAACAGAATGCTGCTGAAGATGCCAATAAACTTATTTATTAAAATGACAAGAATCAAAACATTAGTAAGTGTTTTAACCAATAGAGTGTGGAACTAGAACCAAGGCACACAAATAAGGTTTGTCTGTACGTGAGTACCAGTGTGATGAGCTGAAGAACTGGTGGGTGTATCTGGTTTACAGCAGTGGATGATTATGAATAAGTCTCAGGTGTGCAACCATGTCTGTAGCAACAGAAGGTCAGCAATAATGCCATGGCAACCCTCACTCACAGTCACCTATCATGAGAGAGAGACAGACCACACGGATGCACAGCTGAGATCTTGACATTTAGGAGACACATATTACTTTTTGTTTTTCTATCATCTTCCACAGATGAATATTGACCCTGATAAATCTGACTTTAAGTAAGTTAAACGTTAATTAATGACACCGATGCATTGACAAAACTAAGGACCACATAAGTACGTTATATTGCATGATCACTCACGCAAAGTAGGCCTTTATTTTTGCCAGTGTGACTTGTGCTTCTTTGCTTATATATGGATTTTAATGCAGCAATATATTCAGGTATTTATCCAACACAACTTTATTTAAAAATGACTTTAAAAACAAAACAAAGTGCTGTACAGGAGAGATAAATAAAACAAAATGTAAAGACCTAAGATCTAATAAATCAAATAGAACAAACCGTAAAACACGCAAAACAACAATAAAACAATACCATACTGTAGAAAGTATAAAAACACAAATAAACACAATAAAACTAAAAAAAAAAGATACTGGACTGAGAAAGGGTTTTAAGATGCATTTTAAAAGTGGACAGTGAAGTTATACTGATTTACTTTTTCTTTTATATTGTATATTTTTTTCTGTATTTTGGGGCGTGCATTCTACTACATATTGTTTTTATGGTATTTTCCATGCAGCTCTTAGCAATTTGCTGAAAGAAGTAGTTTGAATTCAGTACAATTGAATACCTCCACACACATTCATTGTGAACTGTAAACAGCACATTTTGGCACTAGGGGGAGCTAAGCCACCACTGATGTCTCATTGTGCTGTTGTTGTGACAGGGCTTGAGGTTATAAGGGCAATACTGTATTTTTAAAATGTACTGAAATTTAAAGCTGAAACCATATAAAAAATACCTGACCTGTAAGAGACCTTAAATGTAAGTAAATGCTACTTCCATTAAATAAGCCACTAAGACACAGAGAGAGTTGACAGTTGGAGATGGAGGAGAGAAACCCTATTCTGAAAAGCAGCATGTGGTAGATTTTTTTTTCACCAACATCAGGGAACCACAGAGTCTGGACTGTGACTGACTTGTGTGCTGGTGAGGAAATGTACATGACACAGGAATTACACAGTCACTGAGAAGCAGCACAAGCCGTCAGGAGACGCAGTCACACTGTCACACGGTTAACACTTTAGTAAAAGTATCTTACCAGAAAATGACTTTGGTAGAAGATGAAGTCACTTTTTTTAGAATATTACTAAAAAGTAAAAGTCTTGAAGTATATGACATGTACTGTACTTAAGTATCAAAAGTCAATTTATGATGAAAATGTACTTTAAAAAGTGAGGAGTTAGGATTGAGCCATGGTAGC
Organism: Solea senegalensis; assembly: GCF_019176455.1. Taxonomy (NCBI): domain Eukaryota; kingdom Metazoa; phylum Chordata; class Actinopteri; order Pleuronectiformes; family Soleidae; genus Solea; species Solea senegalensis. The sequence goes on from NC_058034.1 coordinate 16,063,617, forward strand.
TCAGTGGTAGGGCAAGTTGTCGTTCAACTGGAAGGCTGTGGTTTAAATTCCTGGCTCTGCTAGTCCATCTGTGTCGTTAAACAAGACACTTAACCCCATGTTGAAGTGTGTGAATGGGTGAATGACAACTGTAGTGTAAAGCATCTCATCAAGACTAGAAAAGCTCTATATAAATACAGCCCATTACCAACTCTGATTTTATTTGGTAGTGATGAGTAACAAAGATAGTTGGAGGAAATGTAGTGGAGTAAAAGTAAAAGTTGCTAGAAATATAAATAGGTTTATACCTAAGTACAGTAGCAAAGTGTTTCTTACATTACAACACTGATAGACAGCCACCTGGTGTGTAGGAGAATGTGGATGGAAAGTTACATGGAAATATTCAAATGAAAAGCCAAACCTCAGTAAGGTGGACATACTCAAATGATGACAACTTTGCATGGCAAACAAATCTGGAGGCTGAAGCTTCTTGAAAATTCACCACGGCACCAAGGTGCGCAGGCCGCAATTACATAACACGTCTTTCTAACATTTAAATAAATCAGAACTTCGTGGTACATGGCCTTCCCAACAAGCTCAAACAGGAAAAGCAAGAAAAGTTCACTGTTTCTTTTGTATAAATAACTGTCATTGCTGACTGTGTGGGCAGCGTAGCAACTTGATTAACTCATCAGTTCGCAGGTAAGTTGTGTGAGGCAAGAATCTACTTTCATTTCAAACACACTTGTCTCTCAAACACAAACATGTTCCGGGTGAACGGAGTGCAGAGAGATCCGTTATCAGTTGTGAGCAAACAAGAAAATAAAAAATCGATTTCAGCAAAAGATGGCACCGTCATTTCCACATCACAAGCCCAGATCAGAAGATAAACACTGACACAGTGTCACGACCTTGTGACTTCACCTGTGTCAATGATTGAAGACATTTTTCATCATTATATAAAGTTTTGATTTGGCTTTCTTTTTTTTAACTAATAAATGTGGTTCATAGCAAAAAGGTTTCTTACGGCACTTCCAGTTCAGTGAGGACATCAGCGGCCAAAACCATACCGCACGAATGAGTCAGTGACTTGATTGACAGTTGTTACGGGTATTCGACTGTTCTTGTTGAACAATGACATAACAGTTTCCACTCTTGTTTGACTGGTTGATTTTTTTGGAGAAATCCAGAGTATAATACGATGGTGTGACTGTGATTCTATGTGTAATAACTTCCTGTCTTTTTTCTATTCTTTCTACCCCTGGATACCGTAGTTTCTGGTGTTGTCAGGTACAAACACACCAAAGGAAGTTGCACGAGAGATTTTTCTTTTTTCTTTTTCACCAAAATCAACAAAACCACATCACCCAGTGGACGTGTCATTAAAGTTTCATAACTTCCTTTTCCATTGCGTAACAAACCTCACCCCAATTTTCAGACTTAACTCTCTCCTTCAAAACATGAAGGTAATGACAGGAAGGAAAGAGAGAGTTTAGCCATATTAAAGTTCTTCTGGCAAAATCACTGCCCCCCTCACTCTCGCTCTCTGCCCAGGGTTGTGAAATGAGTGTTCTCTCCCTCTCTCTCTCTCTCTCTCTCTCTCTTTCTCTCGCTCACATGTGTTGAGCAGGTTTGTGGGCCATTTTGCAAGCCACACGAAAAGGCTTCTCGCTCTGTTTGGATGTTGATGCTCGTGTTGTTGTCAGCTGTCAGGATGCAAATTACTGGCAGGCAGCATTGTAACACACAAACATAAGCCCATCTGTCTCATTCCATTAAGCCAACCAGTAAGCCCGGCCCAAGGCCTGATGCTCTGTTTCCCAACAGACCTAATCCCTGGACTTACTGCCTCTCATCACACCAAAGTCCCTCTTTTGTTGCGAACATAACTCATCTGGCCAATCAGCACCACTGGTTTGTGCACATGCACAACCAACATACCCTTTCTAACTTTTTCTTTATCCTCTATCTGGTATCTCGCTTTTTTAATGAAGGCACATGATCACGTGGCTACCAGCATTCATGGCCACAAACGCTGTATCTCTTGGTGTCTGCGTGCACACAATCAGGCAGCAGTCGCACACAGACAGTGCCGTTCCCCGACTATATTTTATTTTATCTCGAATATCAAAAAAACCCCAAAAAGAATGAGAAGAGAAATCAAACACAATGAGAGAAGCAAGAGTCTAATTCAGTGCTATCTGGGAGAGGTTAGGACATGTGATTTATGAACAGTTAAGAGTGTGCAGTCAATCTTCACTTTAAATCAGGTGATAATGAATAAGAAGAGACCTCTCTTTGTCCATCACACTCCCTCTCTCTCTCCCTCTCTCTCTCAAAACTGCATGTATCTATGCTTCTTTTTAAAAGTGGTATACATAGACCCAGAACATGGGCATTTTAGCATGATTACTTCCTGACATTTCATTGATTTATTGGCTGATGAATCACTTCTTAAGTCTCAGTACATGTGTCAGTGCATGTTATTTTTACCTTTTATGTAAGACAGACCAGTTAGGACAGTGTGTGTACATGTGTGATGGCATGTGAAGGTGTGGACAGAGAGTGAACGCGATAAACAGAACAACAGTGAGCACATGTCAGGTGCAAAACAGGTACAGAGTCATGTGCCAACACACCGGGACTGTGTCTGCTTTTGTTGCCATCAACACCCACTGTATATTTCCTGCCTCTGTGTAGCTACGCATGCATGCACTAATCAAATCATGCGCTCAGTTTACTCAGGCAGTAATGGTTATCACTTGCTATTTTACACCGGTGAATGTTTGTTTTCATCAAATGAGTCAGAGAGAATATTAAAAAGAAATGCTGACCCAACTAAGCTTTATTTTAGGTGTGAACGAAAAATTGACAGAACCGATGATGGAGTGACAAAATGATCAGGTACACATGGAATAGTTTTGAGCCTTCCCCCCTTTTATTTTTCATTTTAGCACGTGTGAGTGTTTGATCATTAAATTAGAGCGATGCTGGAATGGACAGAAGGATGAAGATTTACATGTACAAGCACTAAGCAAAATATGTGTGTTATGCAACAAAATATGCAGCGTGCGTCCGCCTCAGTCTGACAACCACTTCCTCTTCCCGTTTTAACATAAACCCACACACCTGCATGTGAGCAGCAGCCCCCATTAGTTCACACAAAACAAACGCAGTCGACACCACGATATTATGGGAAGTGAGTGTTTGTGTCTTCCCACAAAACCTCACCCTGACCTTGTCCCACTGAGGGAACGTCTGCTGCCATCACACTTGATTCTTTGGACACGGAACCTTTTAGACTTTCGCCAGGCAGAGGTTGTCTTTGTGTGTGTGTCCACAGCTTGTGACCGACGTGTGTCGAGTGTCTTCACACTGATCCTTCACCACCCAAAGAAAAATAAGGAACAAGTTTATTCATTAAGTCTCACTTCCCATGGCGTTGAGGAAGTGGACTCCTGGATGCTTATCTTACATAAGAGGTGGGAAGAAAGCGTCCAGTGTTGAGCAGAGTCACAAAGTGTTCCATTATGTGCACTCTCTTTCTCTGTGTTCCCACTTCATTATTTGAGTGTTGTCCTGTACAAAGCAACAGAACTATTCTCTATACACATAACATGCTTTCAAATAAATAAAACTATAGTGGAGGAGCAAGGTATTCCGACTATGTATAACAAAGAGGAGTGTTAGGGCCAAACTGAAAAGAACATTTTTTAATCTTCTGAGAATAAAGTCGTAATATTATGAGAATAAACTTGTAATATTAAAAAGGTCGTAGATATTACGTGAATAAAGTTGGAATATTATGAGATATAGTAATTATTAATCAAGCAACATGTGACAAGATGAGAAACTAAAATTTAATTAAATAATGACACAAAGTCTTGCAATATCACCACTTTATTGTCATAATATTATGACTTTATTATAATTAATATTATGAGCTATACACAATTATGAAGGGAAAAAAACAGACACTACAAGCCATGGTCACTTTTTTTTCAGGATTCCAGTGTTCACAACTGCTGTACTGTAAGTTAATGGTTAAGTATGTGAAGAATCTCACTCAGGTTAGAGTCGTTTTCTGTAAGTAGCTGTAGGCAACTGGACTTGCTTGAATTCCGAAAGGCGGGTTCACTTTAGCTGACTGAAGAGAGCTCAGTCAGCGCAGCATTTGCAGCCGACTCTCAGGTGACTGTCACAACCCTCTTCTCACACCTCGACTCAGGTGAAAACAACAACCTGAAACTGGACCAGAGGGATGATTTGCATTCTTCAACTACTATGACTCTCTAGACAGGTTTCAACCTTAGAGGCTCATAAAAGTCACAGTTAGTCAAAAGAAGCCTCTTAGTCCAGTCGTCCTACAGCTAACCACTCTGCACACTGACCCACAAATGCAACGTCCACAGGTTACTTTTTCACAGTGAGCTGTTTAAATGATGACGTAACTCTTGAGACCTGCTGCAACTAAGCTTAGATCTGTCATTTACGGCTTTGACACCTGAACCCAGGTGCCAGGAACAAAAATAAAAATGTGATCGACTCTGCTTTATGGTTTTCCACTGGTGTTTATGAATTGGGTTACAAGGAAAACATTAACTCTGGAGCAGGTTAAAGATTGTTCCCCTGGGCTGAGTGTGTCGCCTGCATCAAAGGTTAATATAAAACTATTATGGAGCCTTTGAATGTCTTAATGCAGTTAAATGATTAGTATATTGATAGTTTCACCTTGCCAGTGAATGTATATAATGAGTATTATGTAGGCCTTTCGCGGTAAACGATATGTTACAGCTAAAATATAACAAGTAAAAGTAAGGAAAATGTGGGGAATGTAGTTTTTAATGCTGCCCAAGTGACAATAAATCTGATTGGTTTAGTGGTTTAGAGACTATAAATGTTCGCTAACTGTCACACTGATATCTTTGAATAATATCCGTGCATTTTTGATTGGTCATACATAGTTTTGTGGGGGTTTACTGGACCATTAATCATGTTTATGTCTTTAAACTAAATGAGTATTAATGAATTTCATAAACAATTGTCCTATTATCATTTTCTGCTCCATATCATCCTCGAGTGTCTGACTGATCCCAGAGAAATAGGTTAATTGAATCACTTTCTAGTAAATAATCTCTTGCTCTATAAGCACAGTCATTCTCACTCAAACATGAATGTAAACACATACTGTATGTTGTAAAATATGCAAATGTGGGTCTACTTTTTCCTGTTGCATGTATTAGTATGTATATTAACATATATTATAATATATATTATACTGAATGTGACTACAGTAACACAGTGATTTTGAACATAGCAGCAAATGGGGGAGGCAGAATTATTAAGAAGTTCACTGCAGGATTTCCTGAACAGAAGTCAGAGTTCCTACTGCTGTGTGTTTGTGTACATGCATAACCTTTCTGTACATACTGAATGTAGGTCAGTGGTGGTGAAACCTCTGGTGAAACATGGCATTTCAGATTTTTTTGGGAATATTCTATCGTCAAAACTAAGGTTACACAAAACCCAGGAACAGACAATAATATACTAACGTACACACATACAGCTCCCTCCCTATCCCGCCCTCATAGATACCATATAACAAGAATAATAATAATAATTGTTTGCAATAGAAGCAATATCACATCAAATATGAAAATGATTTTTCATGCTTGGCATATACCTAACACTGACAGAGCAGGTGGAGTGTGTTGCAAAATATAACCATGATGCAAGCATGCTCACCTTCACTCCCCAGATTTGCTGTATGTCATCTCTGTGCCCTTGGCCATCAATGAAAAGCAAGGATTTAATTTTCAGTGGCCTGTGTACTGCAGGTCAAATGAAAAGCATGCAAGTATTTCTCATTTTCTCATCCACGTCTATACTATTCATCATTATTTTGTGTCTCATTCTCCTTCTGTGAGGTGGAGTATGTTTGTACATGTGCATGTATGCCCCACAGTAACCCATCGGTCTGTTTAATGTTGAAACAGCTTGACAGGAGACCTTTAGGAAGGCCAAGAAGCAGCTTTGGAGTGATTGTTTTTGGACAAAACACAGGATTGTGGTCAAAATATCAACGCTGCTCTTCAGTGCTGGAATGTGACACAAAATATAAGATGTCTGTGGAACAAAGTCTTAATAAAGGATGGTTTGTCTCTTCAGCATCACTTAGTCTGTGCACAGCTCTTTTGCACTACGATGGTGTGTGTTCTTACATCTTTGTGTCTTTATAAACGTTTGTATGTTTCCATGTATGCAAAAAACCCAATAAATATATTGTTTAAAAAAAGATTTTCTTGAAATGGTAGGGTTGGTGAGTCTTGCTGTGACACCATCACCCATTTGTTTTCATATTATATACTATTATATAATGGATTTTTAAGGATCACATTTGTGAAGTAAATATTATGGTCTGCCACAGTGGAATGCACTGCTGACATTTGCTGTTGGTGCCATAACAAAACCCATGAACTACAGAGGCTGTTTGAATAACACAACAACACAAATCTGCAAACATTTTCCAAAATACAAGCATGTGATGTCACCTGTTTACTTGAATGAGCAATGAGGGCAGACTCACATCCAGGGCCACTGTGTCAGCCTCTGCTGGAGCCACTGAATTTAAAGAGGAAACGTCTGTTCTATTTTTGGCCTGTGCAATATGCGTCTTCAGCAGAATGTCAGAAAGCCCTCTGTTGAATCACACCGGCTCTGAAAATAAATCTGTATGTGACTTTGTTGTGATGTGTAGTGAAAGGCAAAGAACTCAGTTCCTTTGAGTCCGCCTCTTTTGATTGTTTATGTGAGAGAGTAGAGTTGACAGTGTGAGTGAGTATGGTTGTTTATATAAGAGAGTATGTTAGAAATTATGTGAGTGAGTATGGTTGTTTATATAAGAGAGTATAGTAGAATATGTGAGTAAGTATGTGAGAGAGTACAGTAGAATATGTGAGTGAGTATAATTGTTTATTTAAGAGAGTATAATACTGTAGTACGTGAGGGAGTTTGATTATTAATGTGTGTACGGTAGTCATACTAGTAAATGTGTCAGACAGAATAAATGATGGCTGTTTAATTTATACTGTCTCACACATTTGCTGATGCAGGTACTGTGAACCACATCACAGGAAATCATTCATTACCATTACATGATACTCAAAGTTACTTTGTTGAGTAAATATAAATGATTGCCAACCTGTAATCCCCCATTCTACTCATTATGTAATATATGTGTTCGACTTGTGTGTGTATGGCTTAACCTATTGAAGTTTGACCAGTGACATTATCTACTGGATCTATTTCCTCCCTCAAGAAGTCAAACCTTTAACAACAGCAGCAATTCCACTTGGTACTCTGGTACTTGGTACTTGGTACGTTGAATAATGATTAACTATAAATAAGGTGGCAATCCAAATTGTAGCCTTATTGGATCACCATGGTTTTATGTTTTATGTGAAGTGGAGGCTACGTGGGGAAGGATGAGGGATAATCAGCTGCAATTTTATCATTAAATGTTACAAAATTTTTAGAAATTACATATTTAAGGATGCTGTTGGTTGAAACAATCTTAAATCGGAACTTCATCTTCATTATCTAGTAACCCTGACTTATTTTAAAGATCTAGTGAAATGACTCTGGAGTCTAGCTGTCTTTATACAAATGTTTTTATTTATATATTTTTTTTCTTACTATATTGCTGCAATCTTAGCCAGGTCTCCTTTGTAAAATAGATACGTGATCTGAGTGGGTCTAACGTGGTTAAATAAAGGCTAAATAAAAATGATTTCATGTTAATCACGGTGATTCAAACAGATATGGTAAGAGCTGTGTTGTTAAATCATAGCATGGTCTTTAAACCTGTAGACACACCACTGTCAACAGTGACTGTCTCATGATGTCTCACGGCTGTGTCTTCTTCTCCAGCACCTCTTTAAGAAGTCTAGTTGTGGTGGTTTGGATCATTCACAAATGGAAGAGCATTGGTTTGTGTTCACATTGTAGACGTGTCCTTGGACAAGAAAATGAATCCAAATTTGCCCCGATGGCTTTGCCAATGGAAAATATGAAGATAGAGAAGAACTAAATATAAAAGCACTGTATGACTATATACAGAAGCATGGCGCAAATGTTATCTGTGCTGTGAAGCACTTTTGAGTGAATGTTGAGAAGAGAAAGTGCTTCACAAACGTTCAGTTTAAAAACAGGGTGTGTGTTCGGTGCAGTTTTTGGGACATGTACGACAAGGTTTTAATAGTTAATGTAGTTTTCATTTAGTTTTTGGTTTTAAAATGAGCTATTTTTAACTAGTTTCAGAGTGGGTTTTAATGTTTTGTAAATATTTAGTTTTAGTCAAGGTTTTCTGTAATATGGAGTATTTGCCAGGTGCAAGACTCAAAAAGGTCATAATAGGTATTGTGTCATAAAAACCCAACAAAAGACGCCATTTTAACTGTTTTAACCGCTCACATTCGTGCCACAGGTGCACCCATGGTAAATCCCTGCGGTAATAAAACACAACTCCTTCTATGGACATCCTGGGGGGGTGATGTTTATAGGTCACATCGTCAGGCTTTACAAAATGCATTTTTTTGTCTTCTTATGTGTTTTAATGTTGAGTCAAAGTCCTGATTCATTTTATATCAGATATTCTTTTGTTGGTAAAACGTGAGTAGCGTTAATTTTGCAAACGTCACAAAATAGAGCATTTTTATTTTATTTTTTGTTGTTTTTTATTGTTATTTTATTTTTTGAACTTTGACGTATTTCCAAATTTCATTCATTTAATTCACTCCGATTAAACAAAAAGCTGTACACGTGTGCTCAGATGTGTTTATATAGTTACTGAAAAATCTTCAACATCAGATTGCCTATAGGTTTTGCTGAAAAAAAAAGACAAATACTAAGCGAATTTTATTTTAAATTTTTAATTCAGTTGACAAAAATGATTTCTTTTTTCGATTTTAGTTTGCGTTATTTCGTTAGTTTTCGTTAACTATAACAACCTTGATCTAGGATCATGATAACTTACAAAGAAAAACATGGACACGGTGCAGTGTTTGATTGAGGACATACAGACTGTTGTTTCTACATTAATTAGAACACCGAGTACATTAATTGAAAGTCAGCACATCCTCCGGGGAGATCAGTGCAACAAGTTAAGTCTCATTACAGCTAAACTGAGCTTATACGTGTGTGCTTGTGAGTGCATGATCTATTTTCCCCTTGACTGACCTACTTTCTAAGTGAGCAGGGCAGACCACGGTATGGACGAATGGTTAGAAAATTGAGAGTCTGTGTGCCACACTGAGGATTTTCTTTTTTTGCATTTGTTCACGGGACAGATTGATTCTCGTGACTCTCTTGTGACTGACAGAGAGCCTGACACACTTCTGTGAGGGAAAACCTAGAGATATGTTTGACTACAGTGACATTTTCAAGGTCTGCATAATCCCATAATCAATTACAGCAAAGAGAGTCAGCTGAAACTCATCTTCCTCTCAACTATAGTATGTATAAGGATTACATGTGACAAATTCATTAGGTACAAATAACTAGAAGGTTTGCAGAATTCATTTTCTATGCACAAGTCAAAGCCAACATGTGGTTATTACAGTAATTTCACTCGTGCTGTTGCAGGAAGCCGGTGAATCTGTGTCTTTGTCACCACAGAGGAGAGAATTGGAAAAACTGCCTGTATATACTGTAGTTTCCTTTTTTGGGCCTGTTTTTAGACATTGAGATGAACACTTGTTGTCCTAAATATGTGTTGCACTGTTCAAACTTCAAATTTAGCATGCAAAATCTGGTGTTCGTGTACAACTACAGTGGGGTTTTTTTTATCAATAAAACCTTTTGTTTTTCTCCATTTTAAATGGTTAACATGCAGTAAATTGTGAATAACTGCCAGATATTGCAAGTTATTTTGCAAAAATGGGCAAAAGCAATTACACCCATGACATTTTATGGTTAAAATAAGCAAAAAGAAAACAAAAAAAAGAAAAAGTCCAGATGCACATTTTGAGGTTTAGGTGTGGGGTGCCACAAACTTTTACTTCAGTACAATAGATTTCTTTACTAAGTGCATATCGAACTCTACCCAGCAGCTGAACTATAACTGCTGATTCTGTGTCTGCCTTGTAGGATTCGGGACATTTTTGTGACGTGTAGGTTTGCTGTGGAAAAATCAAAGTCCTTGTTCTGACCCTGGGGCCTCTGCTTTGTCGTTTTAGATTTTCAGGCAATTCACCAACAAGACCAGACAAGTGTACATTAACAGGGCCAAAGGTAAATGGAGTAAGAGGTGAGGGAGTGTTGAGAGGTTAGAAGGAGCACGTCTGGATGACCTGGAACCGTGAGATGTGGCCTGTGAAGAACATGGGATAAAGGGGGGTCAGATGCACCTGTGTGGTTTGCGTAGGTGATTAAATTATCAAGGTACAGATTAATAATGTAGTGATTGAATTAGTATTTAGTATTTAATTAGGAGCCTTAGTCATAAGGTTTATTATTGCAAATTATTTGCCATTTATCCCTTATATTGTTGCATGTCAGTGAGTCGTCACAGCATGCTGACAGCCAATTAAACCCTCTCCACTACTTCACAGACATCTTCTAGGTGACGGCGTCAGTCCATCACTTATTAGACAAGAGGGTAACAATCATTACAATACCAATGTGCCTTTGTGCAAATACTGTAGGTGTCAAATGAAAGGGCATGCCAACAAGAGAGTGAGGAAACACAATGACTTTCAACCCTGTTTGGAGGATTTAGAATTGAGAGCACTGTTTAACCACTAACGTCAAAATCAGTGCAATGAGACCAAGGCCCTTTGAAGCTGTTCTCATGGAAATGCTGTGGGTCAAAACATTTAATGTTAATGTTTAGACTGATTTGTCAACCAGTCATGGTATATAAACTCAAATGTATAACCTACACACAACTTGAAGCGTCTTTCTTCAATCACGGAAGGACACTCCAAATGTTCTCTATTATTTGTTTTTGTCTATCTTTTGAAGATTTAACATGATGTGTCTTTGTTGACAGAAAATGGGAAGTTATCAACACTCTTGTTAGAGCCTAAGGCTTCACTTGGTGTCCTTCTCTTCATGGATGAACTGACTGCAGTGAAAACTGTCACTGCCTTTGCTCCACTAATCATTAGCCTGTCATGAGAAGGTTGCCTCACTGACCGGTTTATCAGAACCTTATCAGAGGATTGTATAACTCCACATTCACATTTTTCAGAGCTGCAGAGAAGCTATGAAAAAAAAACAACTTTGCCTTTGTACAGTGTAATGACTCGGAAAGGCAAATGCAATGTTGGTATTCCAACGACAATAGTAAAAGAAAGAAAATGACGTAAAGATATGAATGAATAGATTCATCGATAATTAATAGGTCGATCTATTAATAGATAGAATAGTCGATACACTATATGAAATGTTTTTCCTTAGAATCAGTTAATGTAGACAAGTGTACATTACATTAAGAAAAAGAAACATAGCAATAAAGCAAACACATGAAAAATCAATAAAGGACAGAAGAAAGTTGTTGTTGTCCTCATTTGACTCCAGTGTACTCATTGGTTTGCAGGGTTTTGTCCACTTTTCTTGTTCATCACAGTCTCAGAATTACAAATACGACAACAGATAAGTCATGTCTTCCTTTAGAAGATCAGTTTAGGCATCAAAAAGTCTCTACCACATACTGTATCCAAACTGTTCATAGTTACATGCAACCACATCTGAAGTTTGGGTTTTTAAAAGTCAAAGTCTCACTTTGTAAAGATGTGAGGAAGTTTTCATAGGTTCTAATCACTGCAGTGACATTGGGGGAAAAAAAAACATTGCATTTCCACTTTCTGTCTGTCTGTCTGTCTGTCTGTCTGTCTGATTCTAACTGCATCGACACAACAGTACCAGCGACGCGTCACAGCTGGGTCCAGATATGTTCATAGTGTCCTTGTCAGAACACGTTCATGCAGCCTCACTGAACCAATCTCTGTAGGATTAGGGAATGGGGTGCGGGGGTGCGTCAGAGTCTTTCAACATGACTCAGCAAAATGAAGGCTGTGTCCTTTGTGCTGATGGCAACACTCTCACCAACAGATTCTTGTGTACGTTTTAAGATTTAATGATAATACTTCAAGACAGTAAAACGGCAAGGTTGGGATGTTTCATAAAAGATGTTGATGACCATATACATTTGTTTTTATTTAGTTTAAATTGAGCCGTTTTTGTCACTTATGCATCCATTTTGCTTCTACATTTTTTGAAATTCAGTGTACTCAGAGAAGTATAATTTAATACCTTTAATTATAGTTTTATAATTAAAGGTCTGTGTCACTTTATGTATGTGTGTATGTAACCTTCTTTGATGTTTCATGTTAAAAATAAAATTATATATACACTATATATAGTATACAGTATGTACATTAGACATCTCACACCAGATGTTTTCAATCCTTGTTGAAGTTTATGTAGTTCCAATAATTTTGAAATAACCATAATTACTATTTTGTAGTTATTGTTAGACTTTTTTTTTTAAGTTGTTTTGTTTTTTTAGCCTCTTTTATGTGATATTAAAGATGACAAAACCATATATGTACACTGAAAGCTATTTAAAGTATACATGTGTTCACTCACTGGTGAACTGCGTAGGGTGTACTCCGCCTTTCGCTACATGTCAGCCAGGATTGGCTCCAGGGTCCTTCGATCTTCATGTGGAGGATGAAGTGGTAGACAATGGATGGATGAATATTTGTTCACTCACTTGTACAGACTTAATCTATATGGCAATAACACAACATCCAAATTTGCTTCGTTCACACTTTCTTGTCCCGATCTGAGTTCTAATAACACCTGCTTAAGAAACTAATAAGTGGAGCTGGCTGCCCTCCATCTGCTTTAATCACCACGTCTGAGGCTCCAGACACTGTGCTGAGGCGACGGACGGACTTCTTGCCAGAAAAATCCTTGTTCACCTTTGTAGGCAGTTGGGAGAAAGCTGAGGTCAGACAGCTCAGTGACAAAACTTAAAATGAGATGAGCAGAGCTGTGCTGCTTCAGGGGTTGAGTGAAGCCATCAAAAATCATAGTAGTGACAGGTTTTTACATTTTCTTTTATTGTACATATCTTGTACACACGTTTGATATCAAAGCTGCATGTGTGCTGTGTGTTTGTGTGGAGGTGATTCTTTTATAGTCTCAGGACTCCAGGCATGCATAGACACGGCTACAGTAAATAGAGTATGATGCAGGTGTCCATTCTTGGAAACCACGAGTGTCACCCCCCATACTGTAGTTGGAAGCCCAGCACATCACGGTAATAACACCAGCACAAAATCTGTTATGAAGACATTACTTTGTGTTGTTAAACCTAATCTGTGTTGACTGAGCACATGGCCCTGGCTGTTATCACTGTGGTTCTCTTTAAACAATGATCAGTGTGCCTGTAAGGCTACAGCTCGATGCTCATGTGCTGCTGTTGCATTTGATGACACATTTGTGCAGCTAGTCTTGTTAGGGCAATAGATTGATTTCCAATCATTTGGACAAGTCAATCAAAGCTTTATCCCTTTCCCTTTAACTACCAACTCCAACTTAAACCAGAGCCTCACAAACATGGTTCAGCCCTATCAGGACCAGAGATTAGTCATCACAGGGATTACTAATTCTGAAAAGGTACGTTTTTTGTACTGGAAAAGGTTCTAATTGTATCACACACACAGAAACTTGTTTTTATATCTTATTGAGGACACGTCATAGACATAATACATTTCCTTACATAAACCCAAGTCTAAAGCAACCTTAAACCAGGTCTTAACCCTGAAAAAGCCCTTTAAAGTCCGAATGCATACAAGTACACACACACTGGTACATGAAATCAGAGGACATTACATTGACTTTAATATTAATTTCCTGGAGACTTACTCCAACCTTAACCATAACTACTACTTGCCAATCCTAACCCTAATCCTAATCCTAACCCGATCCTAATTTTAAAACATGTCTTCGCTTTAAAATGTAATAATTCACGTTCTGGGGACTTGATTTTAATGAAGACAAGTAAACAGATTTAGGTCCCCACAACATAAGGAATACCAGGTCACACACACACACACACACACACATCTCTAATCTAATCACTGATGTACTGACGTAGTGCTAAGCTCTTTGCAGTCAGAGCAGGTGAATAGGTTCTATATATATATATATATATTGTATTTTCTGATATAAAATGTACTTTAGTTTTAGGTGAAGAGTTAGGATGGAGTCATGGTAGCTCAATGGTAGGGTGAATTGTCTTTCAACTGGAAGAAGTCTATATATGTTACACTTAACCCCATGTGGAAGTGTGTGAATGGGTGAATGTAAAGCTGCTCAAGAGTAGAAAAGCTCTGTAGACCATTACTAACTGTTCTTCTTCTTCTGATGTTATGTGGTAGTAACGAATAACAAAGATAGTTAGAGGAAATGTAGTGGAGTAAAAGTAAAAGTTGTTAGAAATATAAATAACAAAGTAAAATCAGACACATGATTTTTCAGTAATGAGGTATTTGTACTTTGTGACAATAAAATTGCAATACTTTCTACTTCCAAGCATATGTGAGTCACCCTTTACAAACTGGACCTACAGTTAAAAAAAAGCTTACGCTTTACATATTGCCAATTTGTTCCATTTACATGAAATGATTCACCCAAAAGAAAACAGCATTGGATCCTGGATTTCATCAGTTCCACATCACCCAGAGCAGTGTGGGCGTGGTAGAACGGCCCTCCGCTGCTTACGTCACAGGCGGCGTGGCGGTCACGCGGCTGTTCCCAGGGCCGAGCTTCAAAGTCACCACTGAGCTCGCGCGGCCATTCTGTTAGAACGAGTCTGTCATAGTCTGGAGTGGACGTGCTTCTTCTCTCTACGCTGAATCTAAGGAAGGAACACACGCCTGCTTGTTAGCCACAGAGAACCGTGCCTGTAGCCGCGTCGCGTCTTCTCTCTAAGCCGAACCAACCAACACTGAATTCGCATTAAATATGTCTAATATCGTTTGTTGTCAAACGCCTCAGGTAAGATTTTTCATCTCTATTCAAAAGTGACATTGTTTTTCCACTGACGCGTATGAACCAAATATGTTTAAAATGAATGAGTGGTGTCTTAAACTGGTGTGTTTGCTGGCTCAAACTGGACGGAAACCGCTGGAAAAAAAATAACGTCTCTTTATTGTCTTAAAGTGGCGCGAGAGGAGGCACACATTCAGCACGTCACACAAAAACCGCCCTGTAGTTTGGGAAATTAGATTTTGCAGTTGGCTCACATTTAACAAAGGGTCTTTCTCTTGTCGGGTTAAACGTCAATGAATATGGCCTTTAAAGTGGATGAATCCGCCCGGTGTGTCTGCCTCATGTCTCTCCCTCATCCCTGGCTCGGTAGCAGCAGCAGGACCAGGTTGCCTCCCTAGGCGTTCGCACTAGCTTTCTATCTTTATGCGGGGGTCTGTCGCCTATGTCCGGCTCCACACGGCACATACACACATTTATCTGTACGCGACATATTGTATGTCTGTGAGATTCGCTGGTTTCCTGGCCGCCCTCTTCTTCCCTGACCTACTTTGTGGTGATATATGCTGCACAGACGCTCTCGTGGTAAACCGCCATACATCACATACACCAGAGGAAGAAGGTGGGGGTGAGGAAGAGGAGGTGACACTGCTTTGCAGAGAACACGAAATGCGAGGTGTCCAACTTTAAGGGGGTGGCTGGGTTGTCAGTGTAGCACCACGGGCACATCCTGCCCTTTATTCACCCTCCATTTGTTGCCATATTGTCATAGTTTATGGGCCGTGATCAGTGTGAGCATAGCATTGACGCCTCACTATTCCATCATTATTGGATTTGCTATATCGATTGTCTAGTAAAATGAAATTGTCTTTAATAGTCAAATTTGCTGCTACTGCCGCTTATGACGGAGAAGAAAAAAAAACTTTTTGTGTTTTACATGGATAAGGATGTTCAACACCAACCATCTTGGAATATAATATAATAGAATATACATTAGTGTTATTGCACAACAAAATTGTGGGTGCTCCACACAGCAGCAGTGCACTAAAGGTAAAATATAAATTAAAAAAAAAATGCTAATTTTAACATTTAAGTGGTTATCATGGTGTGGCAATAATCTTTGTTCTGACAATGTTGTCAGTTTATTGTGTGCGTGTGTAGACAGAGAGAGGATTATTATTGACACCTTAATAACCTTGTTATGATTTGATTGTATTCTGTATTCGAGGTTGAAAATCAGTGGTAATTTTCCACACTGGGAAACTAGGGGAAATGGCGAGCAGCTCCTCTCTTCACCACTGGGGGAGCTGTCCAGCAAATACTGATTGTTCAGTGTCACAGACGTGCACTCTTGTGTGCGACTAATCGGATGGAAACATGTGCAACAGAGCAACCGCTGACTCTTTTCTCTTTCACACATTTGTTCTCTCCTCTTTATTCCCTGGTTCATAGATCCACTTACCCAGATCATAAAACCTCAAATTAGTCCCCCATTCCCAGTCTTTTTTTGGCATCCATTTTCCTTTAGATAATAATTTAAAACATAGTTGATGTGTAATTGTGCTTATTTTACTCTGTAGATAATGAATCGAAGCAGCAGCTCTGTATTAAGTATTGTGTAGTAGATAGATAGGGTTGTAGTGCTAGTTTACCTTGTGTGTTGGGTGGATAAATGGGATAATATAATAGGATAACCAGTCCCAGTTTTACACTGTGTTACTCCCTACCACCTGATTGTGGGGTGGAGGCACCTGTGAAGAATCAGAGTGAGGGGGTGGATGAAAACGCATTCAGCACTACAAAAAAGGGGCGTTTCCCACATCACTTCGCACGTAACACTCATTTATGGTCATAGGTGGAGAAAGAAGCCTAAGGTTGTTGATAAATACCCGCACGCGCACACTTCTTTGCTCAGACAGCGTAGAAATAGACACTCTACTTCATTGCTGAAGCAAAACAAACTTTGAAATTTAAAATCTCACCACAAAAATGCGGTCTACTCAGAGAGGTACTGACCACTGTCGGGACAAATCTCTATGGGCACTCACACCAGTGGACTTACATCAAGGTTTTTAAGTTTTTGTCAGCCTGTTGGCTTCTGCTTCATGGTATGTAATTCAAGTATTTGGATTAGAATTGCTTACTCTGTAAGTAAGCAATTCTATAATATATTCTATAATGTATATAGTAGGCATACTGCATGAGTCACATCTCTTGAGATGAATTCAAATGGAATGGAACATGGCAAAAGTGGGTGTTTTCGAATAGTGAATGGTTTATTATACATTTTTCTTGTTGTACAGTGTTTTTTTTTAGCATTGTTGTCGACAGTAAATGCGGTTTGAATAGGCAAATCAATTTTTTTACTGATCAATTTCATCCTAGCACATAATTATTTTTACAATGTGCAAAAAAGTGGACTTGATTTCTGCTTCAGTCTCATTATCCAGTGTCAGTCTGTCTGGGTAGCTTAAGAATTGTAACGCACAATGCCAATGCTATTCAGTTTGCCTCAGAGACATTATACTCCCCTATCTTTGAAGAAAACCAGCGTTTTTAATAAAAAATCTGAATCTGTGTCGGGATCACCATCTAATAATTTCTTCATATGGCCACAGCCTTCATGTGCCGAAAACTCGTAAAAACGTAGAGGAATTAATTTATTGAAAATATGTCTGACTAGAAGATTATAAGATGCCTCCTTTTGAGTAGAGGCTTGTAATATTAGTTACAAGGTTTTCAAGCAGCCCCATCATTGAATTCTTCCAGTGATTCACACTTAAGAGTCAAAAAGGACAGAAGCTGGAGTGAGAAGTACATTTCACATGTTGCAGTTGGTTATGTCACGTTTTATATCAACTGGAAGCACATACAACATGGTACTTAGTAATTGGTATACAATTTCAGACTGGGGCAGCTGCTGTGGTCGGTCTTGTCCTCTCTCCCAATCTGAGATAGAGAAGTTGGAAATGCAGTGTAATTTATTGACTGAGCTTGAGATTGCAGACAGAGTAGTGGTGACATGTATTATGATTGTATATGTACAAGTAAGGTTTGTGGATTTTGTTAAAAACATAAAATGTTTTGGCTAGACTAGATTAAAAATGTTGTGGTTTTTTTATGGTCAACCAGAATTTATAGTGCTGTCATGGAGTTGCATAAGACTGACACAGTAGCCAATTGACTGGCAGTGGGAATGTTGTCCCTCCTGCTTTATCCTTTTAGGTCAGTGCTTGAATGAAAGGCATCCAATAGGGAGGAGCCATCCAAAGGGGCCTGTCATATAACGTGGGGTTGGTGTGGCTGTGTTTCAGGGCGCATGGAGCCACAGCTGAGGGCATGCTAAGGATTTAACTGTCTTGCTTGGCCCGAATTAGCAGCAGGTGTGGATTTAAATCGCTATGCAAAGGTTTTTTTTCCTAAGGCATGAACTATTGTATTGCTTCTGTTGAAATAAATTGCATGATTCCACTTTTCCTCCCAAACTTAATGAGTATTGTTTGATTGGATGTTCTACAAATGTGTACTCACATGAGGAATATGGACACATTGTGCATGTTTGGAAAATGAGCTTGAGCTTGTGAAAAGGACACTGAGAACGTGGAAGAGGAGGGAGGGCGGAGTTCTCATCTGCCATTACTTGCACAAGGTTGACTTGATATAACACGTGGTACTGACTCATGCTAGCATTGCTTGAATGCCAAGAACAGGCAGCATCTACTTGAATGACACAAAATGAGCTGTGTGCCGTTTTTCCATCTAAAAGTGACTTCTTCTTTTTTTCTAGGTTATAATGTATGACCAACACAGAATAAGTACAACTCTATAGCCAACGGGATCCCGAGGACTTGATTACAGTCACTTCAAGCCTGATAGTTTGTCCGTGCGGCTGCACCTCCTCTCCCAACCAGGTTCGTGTCGTCAGCTGGCATTTCTTCTGACAGTTTCCCGTCCCTCTCAACGGCTAAAGAAGACTTAGTTTCCCTGGGATCTCAGTCTGCTTTGTCTACCTTTTAATTCCTGTTCTACTCTCAGCAGTGGCGCATCCCTGGATTTGCATTATTCTCGATTAGGTAAGGCTGTGACTAATGCATAGTACAGATTATAATGCACAATTCACATCACAGTCGCATCTAATCCTAATCCTTCCACTGGTCACCAATTAATAAAGCCAGCTATTACAGTGTGTGCACAGCTAAAAGCATGTTTGAAAGAATGCAGAAAATGAATATGTTGGGTATCATTGCTGTATGTATCATACATATTTTCCAACCATTTTTCTTCAGGCAAGCTATTAAAATTCACCAAGATGATTCCAAACGGTTATTTGATCTTTGAGGATGAAAGTTTCCTGGATTCCACCGTGGCCAAAATGAATGCTCTGAGAAAGAGTGGTCAGTTCTGTGATGTTAGACTGCAGGTACAGTTGCATGCACACATATGCTCATACGCACACTTACACAAAGGCCATTGCACTTTTTTAAGCACTTTTTAAAGTAATTCCTTTGCTTTTATTAGATGTATGACATGTCAGTGCAATGTGGATTCCACATTGTTCAATTCAAGGGGTGGTGTAAATGTTAATGAATGTAAATGAAGACTTCTTTCTTTTAAAACACAGATACTTGCAACTACACATTTTAAGTGTTTGTCTTCATCTGTCTCCACAGGTGTGTGGTCATGAGCTGATGGCACATCGTGCCGTTCTGGCTTGCTGCAGTCCCTACCTGTTTGAGATCTTTAATAGTGATATCGAGTCTCATGGAGTCTCGCATGTCACTTTTGAGGACTTGGACCCAGAGGCTGTGGAGATCTTGCTCAACTATGCCTACACTGCCAAGTGAGAAGCACCTTTGGCCATTGACCTTTTCACCTCATTACTGTGACACTCTCAACCTTTGAAAATGATTAACAACCACTTCTTCTTTCCTCTTCTTTGTTTTCAGACTAAAGGCAGATGAAGAGCTGGTCAAGGAAGTTTATTCAGCAGCCAGGAGGTTCAAGATGGAGCGGGTCAAACAGGTTTGTAGTTATTAGTGTGCCACTGATGAAATCCGGTACTCGAATCCTGTCTGTAATTTTATTTACTCCCATCATTTTCCACTCACTTCTCAGATTTGTGGCGACTACCTGTTGTCCAAAATGGATTCCCAGGGTGCCATCTCGTTTCGCAACTTTGCCAGCTCCATGGGAGATGCCAGAGTTTTGGCCAAGGTTGACGCCTTCATTCAAGACCATCTACTGGAAGTGTCGGAACAGGAGGATTTCCTCAGACTACCCCGACTCAAGGTACTTGCTTAAATTTGCACCTATAAGGATTTAAAGGTTTGCATATGTGTACCTTTCTGAATACATTTACCCACCAACATTGGTATAGATATTTTTGGGTTAGGGTTAGATGCTGAATTTAAAGACATACAATTAAACCCTGAGCACTTATGCAATAATATAGTAAATAAAACTGTACAGCTATTTAATAGTCAGTGTAAAGCTATAATGCAATTGGCTGCTGTTTTTTTTTTTTACTAGCTTCTCTTAACTCAAGTCAGCCTTGAACATCTTGGGTTGAATAACAAATACTAGATTAGGCTTTGTATTTTTACCTGTCTGACTTAGAAAATTAGCTTAAAATACTTATGTGCCTCTCTTAGATTTTCATTTTTGCTAAAACCAGCTGAGCATGTGGGTACAGTATAGTGACAGGTCAGCACAGTGCATCCCTTCATCCAGTAATTAATCCATTAATTTAATGTATGCCTTCTATTTTGCACCAATGGTGTGTACATTAGTTGATTTCTAAGCAATACTTATCAGAGGTATATAGTGACTTGTTATAATGCTTTTAAGGCCCAGGTTAAATAATAATACTCTGCATAATAATAAGCTGCAGTATTGGTTCTCCTAGTTGTGCATCTATTTATCCCTGCTGTGCTTGACTCTCTCTTGTTTCATCCCCTTGTGTGTTTACAGTTAGAAGTAATGCTAGAAGACAACCTGACTCTGCCCAGCAATGGCAAGCTTTACTCAAAGGTGCTCAGTTGGGTGCAGCGTAGCATTTGGGAGAATGGAGACCAACTGGAACGACTGATGGAGGAGGTCAGTACCAGGAAATGCATCTTAACTGGGATTGTCCTCCATTCCTAACCTGCCCCTTCCCTTCTCTATGACTCCTCCTGTTTTTGACGTTAAGAAGTCATTAAGGGGGATGAAATATAAATAGCATGCCCTTGTCATGCTGCTCTGTCAGGATTGTTCTTTTTCCCTCTGATTTGTTGAAGTTTTTGCAGTAAGAAACTCTGTACCCCTGACCCATACTACAAATTAGAGGTGAGCCGAAAAATAGCTACTGTTTGCTATTGTTTTTTTTTTTTTTGTTGTCCACTGTTCTCTTTTGGGTATGTGGTTGGTTTTACGTACAACCCTATCTGAGTATTACAGTGCTCCTCTCCTTTGAAACACAAAAACACAGGTTTGACCCTTGATTCTGCTGTCTCACTGCCACTTTGCTATCTGAACAGGTGCGTGTTTGTTGCTCCAGCACTAACAGGCCTTCCTCCCCATTGATTTTTATCTCTCCTATAGGTTTATTTGCAGCAGCAGGAGACCAGACTGAGGAGCCAGGACTGAGCCACGAGGGTAATGAGTCAGAGAAAAGAGAGGGAGGGGAGGAACACTACTGCCTCTCTTTGCAGCCAACATAGTGCTCCCATCTGTCCATGTCACACATATACAGATGTATCTCATTTCTGCTTTTCAAAGAAAACATTACAAACCTCTTGCAAACTATTCATCTAATTGAATGTCCATTTGCTGCACTTAACAGTACATGCTTATTCAAGCCCGTCTAACCACCAGTATGTTCAAGAACCACTCAAATTATGCATTACAAAACACTGTTCATAATCATGAGGATTTGTTTTGTGGAAATTTGTATATTTCACTAAACACCTCACATTTGCCTTATTCTTTCTAAAAAATGACCCTCAATACGTCAAGTGAGTCACTTCAACCAATTTTCTGAGTAGATAATTTGTAGCTTTTATTTCTTATGGGATGGGATATACCACGGGGTAATAATCAAGCATTAGCTTGATTGTATTGCTACAGCACAACTGTCTTTAGTCATCTGGAATTGACTGCCTATTGTGGCAATCATCTCAATGACCAACTTCTTCAGCTCAAGGACCGGTTTCCAAGCAGCAGAGGTGGAAAGAGGGCAGCGTGCAGCCCCTCCTCCTCTTCATTCTTCACAGAAGAAGAATTTTTCCAGTTGCAGCCTTTCTTCACCAGCTCCCTCCCTCTTTTTTAGATGCAAATTTAAAGGGGAGCCACTGTCGGATGTCTTCTTGACCTCAAACACTTAACCCACTTAATGCAGTGGCAAATGGAGCGTGTGTCTTTTTTCAAGGATGCTTTGCATTCGAGAGACTGAAGATCCAGGAGACTCCCACCCGCACCCCCCCTTCCCCCACCCCTCACAGCACTACTCCTCCTTCCCCTCTCTACTGAGGCTCTCAGTGTGTTGCCATGGAGACAGCCACATAGGTGTGTTGTTCCTGTTTGTCTTTCAGGTGCAAACGCTGTACTACTCGCCTGACCATAAGCTGGTGGATGGAGGGCTGGTGATTGAGGGGCACAGTGAGGTGTTTGGTAGCGAGGAGGACCACCATCAGTTTGTGCAGGTACTCAACAGCAGCTCATGCCTGGCTTCTCTTGTAATGAAGTCTTTACCACATTTTGCTTGGCAGTGTGTAGCTCTACTGTTTAGCTCGTGCCTTGCCAAGCATAAACATTACTATACATTCTGGGCCTGGCTAGTTGAAGATATGGCTCATTTATGACCACAATGTAAAAACTGTCAGATGCCTGCCTGGCTGTGCTGTTGAGTGTATGTTTAAACCACATTTTGATTTAAATAATCTCTAATCAGTTGCGTGTGGGCAGTTGCGTGTGTCTGCTTTTTACCCTCCACAGTGTTTTTGACTTAACTGTGTGTTGTTAGTTCTGGTCTGAGGGTGTAGTTTGCAGTGCTGGGTTTGTTGGCTTCAAGTGGAGATTTCAGTACAAACGCATCGTAGGTTCATTATGTTGCGTCAACGTTAGGATCAGCTGGATCAAAGTGTTGGGTTGGTTGTGATTCAAGTGGTGTTGGCCACGGGTGGGCC
Organism: Solea senegalensis; assembly: GCF_019176455.1. NCBI lineage: Eukaryota > Metazoa > Chordata > Actinopteri > Pleuronectiformes > Soleidae > Solea > Solea senegalensis. Next base: position 16,086,824 of record NC_058034.1, read on the forward strand.
TGTGGTGCAAGCTTGGCTTCTGTAGCTGCACTGTGCTCTTGCAGAAGAAACCCGTACGAGAGAACACCCAGAGACAGATGAGCTGCAGCTCCTCAGGAAGCCTGTCGCCCACCAACCAAGCATCGAATGCCCCCAAACACACCACCAGGAGAGACTGGAAGTACATCGCCTCAGAGAAGACCACAAGTAAGTGTTTATGAGTTGTTTGTGTCTCATAGATACCTTCAAGAATAGATGAAATGCTCTTTCTTTTTTTTTACTTAAACATTGCATCCTTCACTCTCAAAACCTTGAGTGACTGTTAACAACTGTGAATCTTTCCTCCAGACAACACCTATCTGTGTCTGGCTGTGCTGGACGGTGTGCTGTGTGTGATCTTCTTGCACAGCCGCAGCACCCCTCAGACCTCTCCCTCTGCCACCCCCTGCCTGATGAAGAGCCTCAGCTTCGAGGCCCAGCCTGAGGAGCTGGAGGAGCAGCCGCTCTCTCCCATGCACTACGCTCGCTCAGGCCTGGGCACCGCAGCCCTGAATGGAAGACTCATCGCAGCAGGTTGGTACTAAAACATGTGAACTGGTAGACTAACATTGTCTGAGCAAGAGCTTTTTTCTTGCTGAACTGTATATAAAACAAATTGGGGGGACTTTTTGCGTCTTTTCTAATTTTGGTGCATCTGTCTGATTGCAGGAGGCTACAACAGAGAGGAGTGTCTGAGGACTGTGGAGTGTTATGACCCCAAAGAGGATCGCTGGACCTTCATGGCTCCCATGCGGACTCCAAGGGCTCGATTCCAGATGGCCATACTCATGGTACAGTTCGCATTCATCTTCGTCCCGTACATTTATGGACTCTAAGTGTCTTTTAGTATTGGCCCTGATAATACCTGCATACTCACTGCCTGTTCGAAGTCTGTTCTTTTTATTTCTGTTAATCTTGCCATCTCTGCCAAATGTGAATTTAAGGCATTCAAATTTTAATAAGTGTCTGGGTGTTGATGCATTGTCCTTTCACACCTCACAGGGTCAGCTGTACGTTATTGGAGGATCGAATGGGCAGTCTGATGAGCTGAGCTGCGGAGAGACGTACGACCCACATGCTGACGAGTGGGCTCAAATGCCAGAGCTGCGGACCAACCGCTGCAATGCAGGTCGGCCCCTCCTGCCACAAATTCATTCACTTATGATTAGTGAGGTTTCCTCTTTTCATTACTAAGACTTAGCTGTCTTCTTTGTTAAAGGTGTGTGCTCCTTGAACAACAAACTCTATGTTGTGGGAGGGTCGGACCCCTGTGGGCAGAAGGGCCTGAAGAACTGTGATGCATTTGACCCCATCACCAAAACCTGGTCCAACTGTGCCTCCCTTAACATTCGTACGTGTCCACTAAGTCCCACACACACTCAGAACTCTACCTGGAGTTGTTGTTAATTATTTTACTCTTCAACAAAACTTGTTTTCAGGGAGGCACCAGGCAGCAGTGTGTGAGTTAGACGGCTTCATGTATGTGATCGGCGGGGCAGAGTCGTGGAACTGCTTGAACACTGTGGAACGCTACAACCCCGAGAACAACACCTGGACCCTGGTTGCCCCCATGAATGTGGCTCGCAGGGGAGCCGGCGTCGCCGTCCATGCAGGTGAGCCCACTATGAAACCGTGAACGGTCATTTTTGGAAAGTGTGATGCATTTTCACGGTGACGAAAGACTTCCCAAAGAATATAAAGTAGTTAATATCCAAGTTGGAAATGTAAGGTTTTAGGGATCATGTTACTGTTACATCATCAGGTCAGGTTTTATCTCTGGCTGGATAAACTCTGCTCTCAACATCAGCTTTACTCGGTGACAACATCAATCCTCCTCCACTGAGCCTTGTCTAGCAGCTCAGCAGCCATGCACCATTAAATTGGACCTCTGTCCTTGTCCCAGTATACAAGCACTAGCGGGGAAGGGAGTGGATTTGCCCCCTTTAAGCTCATTAGTATTGGACGGTCTCCTGTTTAGCTGGTGGCTAGTTGTTAGCATGTTGAGTGCCATTTTCAGTCTTCCCACCTTCCATGAACTTGGATATATTCAATTGTTTAAGCTGGCAGAGCATCATCTCTGTTTACGGGCCTGGGATTTGCCATATTTTTGTCGCTGTTTTCTTCTTCTGTGTACAAGCTTCTTTTATTATTTCCGGGTCAAAACCCGGCTGTGGCAGCTGTGGATCATACAGAGAGCACCCAAGCCAGTTTGAGTTGGAATGAACGAATACACGCAGTTTATGCCTCAGTACAATTTCAATTGGACTAACATTTTTACATGCATTTCTAGTTTTAGTTTTAGTCACAACAATTTGATTATTTTCTAGCATCAAGCAGTAAACTTATTATCCAGTTAACTGCAGTACTCACGTCATCAGCCATCACCTGATTTTGTGGTGTTGTGTGTGTAGATCATAACTTCCTAACAAACGTCATAACTGACGCTGACATTCTCCACTCTCTTCAGGCAAACTGTTTGTCATCGGCGGCTTCGACGGCTCTCACGCGCTCCGCTGCGTGGAGATGTACGACCCCGCCCGCAACGAGTGGAAGATGTTGGGCAGCATGACTTCGTCGCGCAGCAATGCAGGTGTGGCCATGCTGGGCGAGACCATCTATGCCGTGGGCGGCTTTGACGGAAACGAGTTCCTCAACACGTTGGAAGTGTACAACACCGAGACCAACGAGTGGAACGACTGCGCCAAGACCCTGTCTCCTCTTTCCGACTGAAGACGCACGGATGACGAGGGAGGGAGGGAGGGAGGGAGGAGGGAGAGAGAGAGAGAGAGAGAGAGAGAGAGAAGGGGTTGGAGGGTTTCACAGTGCTTCACCTTTTCCCCAAACTAACAGGCTTAGTGACGTAATCGTGTTTCGTGATGTTCTGTGTGTGTGTGTGAGTGGATATGTGTGGGTGGGGATGGGGTTGGACGTGAGGGTTCTTCAGTGAAGACCTTTCTGCAAGAGGGGAGGGAGGGTTGTTGCCCAGAGCAACATGAAGCCTTTTCATATTGCATACAATTTTCTTTTCTTTTGTGCTGTACATATTTGTTCTTCCTCATTTTTTTGTCATATGCCAACATTTAATACACATTTAATTTAGTGCTTTTCTTTTTCTCTAAGAGTTGAAAGGTTTGTCACAATTTATCAAGGGGTTTCAGAAAACGATCTCCTCTTTGGAAGGTCATAGTTTAGTGTAGTGGTGATGAAAGTTGAGTTTATTTAACAAGATTTCTGTTTTTGGAAACAAAGCTTTGCTCACACAGTTTTAAAAAGTCAGTGGTTTTGAAGCCTTACAGAGTGAGAGTTGTTGAAACATCTGTCATGGCTTTTTTGTGTCATTTGAATCGAGCTGGATTGCTTTTCTGAATCTCAAATAACAATGGCCTTTTTTATATTTTTTTATACACTGCTAATTTACCAATAAAATAAAAGTAGTAGCAAACAGCTTAAGTAAGTCAATGAATCTAACCAGTGCCAGTTTAAGTTAAACATTTTCATGCACGCACAACCATGCTTCCGCTAACCAAACCTTTGTTATTGTGATTTTTAACTGATGTATTTAGAGATGCAGTTTACTGAAAATCCCCGCCCTTGTGTTTTAAAGTGTCAGGCATTGGCAGATTCTTCAGGAAGGAGTGAGCGACAAATTGATCACATTTGTAACATTTCTTAATTAATAAATCATTTAAATCTGACTCGTGGTGTCAGTCGGCTTTCTTAAGATGTGAAGATGTTATTTCCTGGGCACTTCATTCACATTAAGAATTCTAACAAGAGCTTCCATCAGCTGACTTTTACTGCCTCATCCCCAGATGGTACTGCTCTTGGGAGTCGAATAGTTCCCGTGTCCTGGTTATTGCCGTCTAATACACTAAGCCAGTTTTTTTTCAGCTCTAAGTGTCTTTTAGGGGAGATTATACTAAGCTGGCTAACAGACCTCAGCAGGAAGGGATGACGACGCTGGACGCTCTTGTATCAGGGAAAGCGTTGAAAAGAGGAGCAGATGAGCTTGAGGCATCTGTATGAACTAAGACGTCACTGGCTGCCTGTCGGATCTGGTTAAATCCCTGACCTGTACTCATTCATAAACTGGCCGCCTCCGATAATCTCTCCTGATACACCTTGACAGTCACAGCACACATGAGAAGCCAAAGTATGAGTCACGTGCTACAGAAGGAAGGAAGTGTGCACAAGTGCATTGCTTACTTTCTGTCTAAGCATTTTTTTGGAGGGCAGATATTAAACCAAAACGTAGTTTAATATCAAATGAACCCAATGGCAAAATAATTATTTTACGTGTTTTAACTTGCAACTAATGGTAGACTCACAATAATCTAAAATGAATTTTCTTATAGAGTATCATGCATGTTTTAGGTGTTTCCCCGCTCTAACACACTTGATTCAAGTAAATGGGTCGTTACCAGAGTTCTGCAGAGCTTGTTAATGAGCTATTTGAATCAGGTGTGTTGGAGCAGGGAAACATGTCAGCAATTGATGGCCCATGGGCCAAAACTTGGCCTTCCAGCATCAGTATCTGGCCCGGTAGATGATTTTAACAGATCTGTTCTTAAATGATTTGCTTATTTTCCCAAAAAAATATCAAGTTAAGAACTTTCATTCTGAAAAATTGATAAAATTCAGATGTATTATGTAGAAGAATTGACGGGTTAACTAAATGTTTAGTTTATAATAATAAAAACTGATTAAAGACAACGTCCACAGTATTGTTAGTTTAAGGCAGCAAACGTGGGTTTTTTGTTTCTGACTGAAGACGTTTTGGCCCAATATTTAATCGCTTACAAACATTTCCTTGCTGATCCCGGATCTTAAAACATGCAGGGCAGTGGGTCCCCGAGGACCAGGATTGAGAAACAGTGTCTTGGAGAAAGGTTCTCTCTGGTTCAGTGGCTTTTTCTTAGAGTTCACAGTAAAACATGGTCAGGATGCATGAGATGTTTCTCCTCTCTAACAAAGATATTTCAAAAGAACAGAATGTTCAATATCAGCTTTGACCACAACGTAACTGCAGTAAACTGACAACACAGGTAGTTCAGTACAGCTACATCATCTGTCAAGCTCCCTCCACCTCCTCCTGTGTGACGCGTAATGCTTTAACCTCAGTCCTTAAACCTAGTCCTAATGAGCGGAAACCACATTTCCCTAAGTTTAGGGTCAGGATTTGAAGTGTGGTTAGGTTAAGGTTAGGGATAGGCATTCATTGGTTATGGGTAAGGTGAGGGATGAGGCTGTGATCAGATTGCTCAAATGAACGGAAGTGGACGCAAGTCCTTAAAAGGAAAGCTGTGCAAACCTGTGTGTGGGTGTGTGTCACAGCAGCAGGTGTAATCTCAGCCTGTCTGTACGTAGTCACCTCTAATCCCCTTAGTCACCACCACACACATGCTGTATAAATACACACTCACTGTACACTACAACACTACAGGAAAAGCCTTTTAAACAAGGTAAAGTCATTGTGGCTGAGACTAAAAAACAGTTGTGTAAAAAAAATAAGTCAACAATAAAGTACTTTGAAAATATTTAATGTCTAAACATATAAATCTAGAAATAAAAATAGATTTTGTGCATGAAAACAATTTTACTTCGACATTGCTACTGGCAAATTAGCCTCACTATTAATACTTCATTTCCTTCATTCAAGGAACACTAAACACAACAACAGCAGCGGTTTTTGTTGCAGCTTCTGTTGGTTTTATATGAATTAAACAACAATAAAACACGTTCAGAGCGATGGATGTCACAGCAAAAACATAAAATAAGTACTGTGTAATTGACTTGAATTCAGTGTATTTATCTAATCACGCCATTTTTTTGGCCTTATTTACTTAATAAGGCTTCAGATATTTAAGATAATTTCACTTGTTTCAAGGTATTTTTTTCTTGTTTCAAGAAAACTTGTGCCATTTTCTTGCTGCACTGGCAGATAATATAGCTTAAAACAAGTCATTTCCCCCCCAATAGTGGTTATATTTTGCCGTGTAGTAGCTAATTATCTCTTTGCTGTCAACAGCAGCCACGTTGACAGGTTATCACAGGTGTAAGTAATCGCCGTCGTTAGCGTAATCAGTCACACCTGTGCTTTTCAGGCTGAAACGTCAAAATGGCTGCTGTGTTGAGGCTACGTTAGCTAGACAGAATAAATCCCTTCATTAATTCATCTCTGCTGCTGAAAGACACATATTTCTTGCAGAAATGGCCTTCAAAGGTGTTTGGACGACACAACCTTGCCGCTTGTCTTTTTTTGTGCACCAGTAAATATGCAAATAAGCCAGTGCCCGCCTCCGCCCGCCCCGCCTGTCTGTCTGTCTGTGACTGTGACTCCGCACAATCAAATGTTTGTTTTCTGTTTTGTTAGCGTGACTGTGTGTGCTCTCCTTTATCTAGAGAGAGAGGTTACAGCAGATATGAAGGAATAATCTGGAAATAATCTGGAAAACACAGTTCCCCATGAAATGACTGTATAACAATGTCAGTGTGGGTTTAAAATATTGTACAGTGCTTAACAAATGTATTAGACCACCACCTAAAGCCGTAGCTGAACTAAATTAACAGCATTGGCAATTATCAAAATCATATTTTATGATTAATACACCAATATGTAGAAGCTCTTTAACCAAAATTATATTTTTAATGCTAAAATATTATCCTTGTATTTTAAAATGTACTGTTTTAAAAAAAAAAACCTGGAAAAATATAGTAAAGCACATTATCATCTCTTGATTAAAATGTTAAATTATAGTTATTTACTTGCATTCTTGAACAGAAAACTGTGTGTTTTAGTGGAATATTTATGCTTGATTCATTTCTGAACTTGATCAGTGAGTCGCCTCAAATTTGGGTATAAAACAAATAAATAACAATAACAATTTTTAGTTTTAATGTCACATGGTCTAATACATTTGTTAAGCACTGTATATTCATACATTTGAATATTCAATGCTGACTAGGAGTTGGAGCGCCTAAGCTTTAAGACATTCACGTGGTCCAAAAAAAGCCTTTAAATAATAATTAGGAAGTAAATATAAACAATTCAAATAAACAAAAGACCAGTTCTTTGACATGATTAGTCAGTAAAATAATAATTTAATGTTCTTAAATACGGAACTTGCTCACACCTGGAAAATATATACATATATATATGAAACCACTGACTTACTGACATCAAGATATGATGTCAGATATGAGAACCAAAAGAAGAATACCTGAATGGACATGAAACAATGCTGAAAACATACGAGCTCTGCTTAACTGATTGTTGACCTTCCACAGGCAAACAGACCATCATCATCAGCTCCGTCTGAAAGATTAAAACTGAAAAAAACCTCCCTTAAACTAAAACGTTGTCGCCGTCGGAAACAGTATTGGTTTATTCAAGGCTTCTGTTTGGTTGATGTGCAAATGTCCCGACACTGTTCCACTCGTGCTGAGCGGCGAAGGTGATGATCTGACCTGAGAACTCAACACAGCGATCCAGAGCCTCCTTTAACCGCAGCAGCTGTGTCCCGCCAACTCTCAGCTTCTCCCTGCAAACACAATGAGTGCACGTTATTAGATTCACCAGCACTGGCAGACTGACAGACAGACAGACAGACAGGGACAACGTCTTTGACAACATTTATCAATCAACATTTAAACATGCAGATTTAGGAAGTAGGCAAATTCTTGTTGCCACGTAATATTCTTTCAAATTGGTAAACCAGACATTTTGAAAGATATATTGTATATTAATAAATGAATCACAGCTTCATTTCATACTCTTTAATATAAATCTTTCAGCAAATAATATTCAGTAGCCCATAAAAAATGTTAGGTTTCATTTTTTAATGAAACATCAGTGTTGCGTTAGCTGTTTTTACTCAGAGAAGCTTTGGCCCAAAGGTCGACTGGAAATTAAAGACAGATAGACAATTAAACATAATGATTAAAAATGAACCATAAAGTGAACCTTTTGTCTGGAGCTGAAGACATTTTGAGACTCTTTAATGGATTTAATCATTAGAAACTCCTGATAAATGAGCTTGTTACTGGAAATAGTAAATGGTCTGTATTTTTAATCAGAGGTCTAAAACTTGTGGCCCCGCCGATCGATTTCACGCGGCCCAGAATTAAAACTGATCGGCGAGCTCCTCTTCAGAAGCAGAGTCGTTCATTCTCTAGCTCTATCACAGCTGAAAACTCGAATCGCAGCAAGTAATAAAACAGCAAATGCTTCTCCAAATGAAAGATGAACAAAAGGCAAATTTAAAAGAATATCAAGTGTTCTTAAACACAATGCTGCTCACACACCCGCAGCAGTTTAACAGAACTTCTGGTTCTACAGCTGAGATAAAGTCGAGGTTAGGAAGAGAAATGTTAACTTAACAAAACAAAAGGTGGCATTTACACAGAATACTAAATATGTTTGTGAGCAAGTAGCATAGAGACATATTGATAATAACAATACATTTATTATGCTTAATATTAAATGTATTGTAGCTTCTTTAGTGTTTTTTGATTGATATTTCAGTCTGTTAAAATGTTCTTTTTTTTTTAATAGTTAACCCTGTAACACCGAGCGTACGAGCGCATCACTGTAATGCTGTATGCGACAGTCTGTGCTATCGGAAAAAAGTTGCAAGTCAAAGACAACATGTGGTTATTACGGTCATTTCAGCTTTGCCACCGGAGAGGAAAGAGTTGGGAAAAACTGCCTGTAACATAGTTTCCATTTGTGTACACTGAGACAAAAACTCAAACAAATGTTATTATACTGTTCAAATGTTTTGCCTTCCTTCATTTTAAAATGTCAATACACTAATTTAACATGCAGTACATTGTAAATAACTTAAAGCACTCACTCACAGGAGATTTTCTGGCCCTTTTATGTTTAAAATAAGCCATACTATAGTGGTTTATAGTATGGCCACTAACACACACATCTGTCAAACCCATTCACACAATGCCATCTGGAGTAATTTGGGATTAAACATCTAGCCCAAGGGACACGTCGACAACGAAGACTCCCAGTTAGAGGACGACCCACTCTACCACTGATCCACAGCAACTCTATGATTGAACTGGATGGGCCATGTGTCCAGAAGACACCATGAGGCCACGCAACGTGATGTGTTCACACAGAATAGTTTCCACAAAATGCAAACGACGTGACGACATCGCACAGACAAACAGAAAAAGTGCCTTCAAAACTTGAAAAACATGACAAAACTGGAGAGACTGGAGTTTGTCCCGACTAAACAGCGTCAGACTGGTTATTGTAATAATTATAATCACTGAGACAAGACACAGGCGGATATGAGTCATGCGTTCTTCAGTTTGACAAAAACAATATTTACTCATTTAATCCCCACTGACTTCTGCCTCGGTGTGTTTGTCATTATAATTAAAAAAAAAATACTGATGTAAGTTGTAAAATGGTTTTATAAAATGTAATTTTATGGACTCTAACAAGTCTTGTTTTCCTTATCCTAGTTTGAACTGTTCAATATTCATCCAGTTTATATTTAAATCATTAAAATAATAAAATACACATCTAACAGTTTACTTGTGGCCAATTTGGCGTTTGCCGTCCAATCAAATGTCCAGTATACAGATACTAAAGACATTGTTTGGACATTAAGGAAACATGAGCTTAAATCTTTTCACCTCCATCCATATTTTACATTATTTTATTTCTTTATGTTTTATATTCTACCGATTCAGACCTGCCAAATGTTGTGATTCAAAATGTATACATTTCTTTTAAGGCTTTTGTTTGTGTCTGTGGTTTTGTTTCGTCAGCGATTAGTATAAAGGTTTCATGAAAGGATATATGCATGCAGCTTTTTGTTTTTTATATATGTGTTTTAATAAAGGCCTGATTACGTTGAGCCTTGGAAGATATGAATCCTTTCACACACACACAGCGGATATACTATAAGTGTGACCTTCTGTGTGCTGATTGTGTTCACGACGGACAAAAGAACTCCTGTGGAAGCTGCAGCTTCTACAAGCTCCGCATTCCTGTGTCGCTCACTTCTTTCCAGCGCAATCACATTTTTCTGGTCCGTATACATCCATGCCAAGGGCACACAACCAGTCTTCTCTGTGCACACACACACACACACACACACACTGGAGTCTTGGCAACGGCTGCATAGCAGTGGAGACACTGAGGGAGCTTGTTGCGTGTTTTGTTTCCTCCTCTGCTTTGTTTCCATCGGAACATTATGTAACTCCAGCGAGGAGAAGAGGAGAAAAATAGACCAAAATCTGCCGGCTGTCCACACCCACAGTTTTCTTCCATCTACTTTCCCTTCTCCATCCCAGTGTGTGCAGCTGTGTGTTTTTGTAACCAGTGTAAACAACAGGTTGGTCTGTGTCAGCTGCTCTAGTTTTCCATTGTGGCCTCTTTTTTTTTTCATGGACAGAGAGGGCTGTGTGAAAAGCCTCCTGCTCTGCAGACGCAACAGAGACACACTTATCATCTCAAGCATCAAACTCTTCTTTTGTACAAAGACTGAAATTCAGCGGCGCGCGGGAATTCAGGTACGGGGCCGCTCGGCCCCTGTGTGCGTTACATAATGGGCCCGTACGTCCCCAGAAGACAATAACCATTTGCACTGCACTCAACCGCATGACACGGTGACATGACATAACAGACTGGTGTGCTCCACCAGCCAATCGTGTTGCTTTGTTGTGACAGCAAACCTCCAATTGGATAAATTCTCCTACCTCATTAAAGTGCTGCGATGGGACACACCAGGAAAATGAGGATGGATCAAAGTGGGATGGAACCGATTTTCAGTTGAACTTGTTTTTATACTGAAATTAAAAATCTTATGAGCTCAGACAAACAAAAACAGCCTCTCGCTTTGACTCTAGTCTGCACATTAAATATTCTCTGTGTACGACTCTTACAGCAACCCTTGAAAATAAGGTTCTCTCCACAAGTTATTGTGATTACACTTCATACTCTTTTGAAATATCTTTGGGCATTTTCGTCTAAATCAGCCTCCCAGAGTGAACAGTGGGTAATAATTGTGGAGGTCACTGGGTTTGCTTAGAAAACATTCACTGAACCAAGGAGGTGTGAGAGGTTTTGGTGCAGTCTAATTACAGCCGTGAATGATGAGAATCAGTATTACAGATCAGAACAGAGAATGATTATGTAGCTTCTATTTGGCTCTAATCCATATTTTTCTCAAATTAAAAAAACACCGACTTGGTGAGCGACACAACGGACAGAACGATCCGTCTTATCAAACACAAAGCAAAGTGTCACTCCAATAAACACAATAAAAGACAATCTTCTCTTAAACTGTGTGCTGTTGAGAAGATAAGGCCGGTCTATTTGACTTGAGCTACATAAAAGTCAGTTTAACCCTAACCCTAATTTCCTTTTTACAAAAAACATGGCTAAAGCGACAAGAAAAACAAATTAACTATGTTAGCTTGTGTGAGTACTTCTATTGACTTAAATCACAAATCTTGAATAAATCACAGTCTTTACATACTCTAAGTCTTTAGTACTTTAAGTTTGACCACCTGATTGACAAACAACACTTTCTTTGAATGTTGTCGTTTCTACTGTCTGTCCCTCATTTTAAACACCCTCTGGATACTCGGTGGTAAATTGCAGTCTACTAAATCTTTAAATTTCAGTGTGTTTAGCTGAATAAATGATGGGTTTGCCTGGCTCATGATGAAGCACGTGTGTGAGTCTTACAGTATATGTGCTTCCTCCGCACAGTATAACACAATGTATAATATATGATAGGACTAACGGTGACCGTAAAGGATAAGGAGCTGATGTGTAAGGTTGTTTGTTGTCAGAGTCTATGAATTATGTAAGAAACCATGCAAGATGCAAACTTGCCTTTCAGATTATGCAAAAGAGTGAGAGAGAGAGAGAGAGATAGAGATGAACAGACAAACGATTAATTTGCTCTTAGCTATCAGCTGTGGTTAACCACTGCAGCTGAGATATTGTATGTGGCGTTTGAAGAGAAGACCGAGACTGCAGCCCTGATGACATTTTCATGAGTCGCATGCAGCAAACTTGCCCAATGTCCTGATAATATTGCAAAAACAGATTCAGAAACAGATGTTCCCAAACAAGACGAGGACAATGAGAGCCTCGTATGTGCACAGAAGTTACAATCACAAGCAGGTGGAAAGACGTGCAAGGCTGCACATATTCAGTTTGTGCTGTTTTGTTTTGTTCCCTTTTTCCCTCCCACTCTCTTAAAGAAAACAGTGAAAGTGAGACGGGCTTTAGAGGAGAAACTTCTGGAACAACACAACGTGAGTTCTTTCGGACACGATTGCCTATAAACTATATCCTCTATAAAAACATCAAAGTGCTGTCTATGTATATAATCATTACAGTATATAGAAGCGATAGAAAGGAAACATGTCAAACAAGAGCATAAACGTAAAAAAGGACACAAAAAATTACTTTTGTGATCAAGTTTTGACAGGTACAACTTTGGAAGCTTATGTGCTTATGAGGTCAGCGTTCACAGGAAGCTCCGAGTGTCCGACGCTGCGTGATGCAGTTCAGGGCCTTCCTAAGGATTTATATAACGTATGACATCACTGCCACTGCACTGAGCAGAAATCAAATATTTAACACCGTGGATAATGTGCCCGGCGAGCGGGGCCGAGATCACTTCACAGTGAATGTAACAAATAAAAAATTTACAATCACCACGCGGCCAGCTCCGCTATAACTTTCAGCATCTGTCTGTTCTAACAAAAGCTGGAATGACGTGACAGCCGAGTGCCGGGAAAAGCTCTTCTGTGTTCATCTAGTCCTAAAGCACAAAAATACTATAAAGTCATTTACACACAGAAATACAATGGAAGCATACACCCAAGAGGCTGGAATCCACTTACGGTTACTTAAAATTGTTGCTGGTTATTTACTGTTCACCAACAAAACCTAGCAACTTTAACACTGCAAATATAACAACAAAGCAGTGAGGACAGATAGAGACTTAAAACTGTCTGTGAGGACATTTTCACTGGTCCACATGACTTTAAATAGCTTTTTAAGCATTAAGGTTACAACAGAGTTAAGTTAGGGTTAGGTTATGTTGGTTAAGGTTAGGATCAGAGGTTACATTACGTCCATGTGTGTCCTCAATGCTGTACTAAAATGCAATAATAGCTATTTATGATATTACTTTGTAATTGGTTTGGGTTTAATTTGCAGTGTTAAAAGTGCAAACGTTTCCCCAAAAAACTTTAGAAAAGCAAAACAAGTCTATTTAATACTTATTTAAGAAACATTTAAGAACTGTAATTAAGACAATTAAAGGCTAACCTTGAGATTAACCCTTAGAGCACAGTGCATTCTGGCTGCCTTTTTCCATTACTATGTTTAAACATACAGTATATACAGAGGCTATAAGAATGTGCAATATAGAGTGTCTTATATCCTTTTTTCAGCACAACCTTGACAATCTGATGAAAAAAATAATAAAAAATCACCAACTATATAACCACACCTGAGCAAAAAGTACTCAAAATGTTTAAAATCAGTTCCATGTTCGCTTGGGTCGTTTTTATGAACAAAAAGAAAAGAAAACGGACTATTTTGTGACTTCTGCACAATTATTTCTACATCATATCACTAATAAAAATGCGATATAAAATGAATTATAACTTTAACTCAACAACACATAAGAAACAATTTTTTAAAGCCTGAATATGTGACCTTTTTGTGTCCGATACCGAGATCACAAACTTTTAGTCCAATACAGTCATTTTAGACCATTTATGAACGTATGAAGCTGTTAACAACACATATATATCTATATGTAGGATTTTGGGATTTGACATATTCATCTGTCTGAAATCACTGATACAAGTGATTTTGACTAATATGGGACAGATACCGATTAAACTCTTTTTCCAATTAAGTCTGCTTTTTACTTCTCCTGCGAGTCTTATTCACTCTATTACTTCCATCCTAGAACTATGTAGATTGATTAACACGTGTGATCAGGGTGAACTTCAGGTGAACTTCGGGTGAACTTCAGGTGAGCGTTAAACTTTCATTTATTACCAGCCTGGTACTTAGTGAAGTGTGCCTGTTTGTTTATTGAGGTTAAAACCACTGAGTATTCCTTCTGGGAGGCATGTTAATCATTTGTGTCGCTGGTGTTTGGAAGAGTTGGCATGGCCACAAACATTGTTAGAGCTCTGCAGGGGATATCTAGGCGGAGGGTTAGTGTTACAGAGTAACAGCTGTGATAATGGGAATACAACAACATGCCTGGGCATGCTGCAACAAAAGAACACAAGAACACTGAGAACTTGAGAATGTTTGATTGTGATATGAGGTCCGGGGACGGGGACTAAACAATTTCAGCGGGTGTGTGTCACACCAAACTGTCCTCCTTTTTCCCTCGACAAATAGACTGGTATCATTGCAGCTGTACAGTCTGTGTGTATTGAGTCAATGGATCCATCTGATTTCGCAGAGAGAGCCAGGGGTCAAAGAGTATAACACTTTTGAGTCAGTTGATGTCAAAAAGACAGATTTTTGTGGAAGCTAAAAAACTATTATTTATGGTGAACAGTGAAACATTTCACTAATGTGAAGTAAAACATTCAAAGCAAATAAAGCATTTGAGTTTGCACAATGTACAAACATTGTTTTGTTCCACTTAATTCTTATTTGCCTATTCAAGACATTTATATTGCGTTAATTAATGTCAATAACTCATATTGCATTGACAATGGTCATGTCAATGCAATAGTTACAAAAGCATGCAGCTCCACTTACTGTAAAATAAAATCATAATTTTGTTATTGTAATGTGTTAGTTAATGTTTCTCCGAATTTTCCAGTTCCCTCCCACAGTCCAAAAACATGTGGATTTGGGAATAAGGAAAATTGGACACTCTAAATTGACCGAGTGTGTACGGTATGTGGCCCTGTGATGGACAGTGCCCACTGTGACCCTCATGTGGAGGGTTAAGTGGTAGAAGATGAGCAAGTGAGTGAGGATGTGTTAATTATGGAAGGAAAATTGACTTTTTTCCTACCTGTATTCCTGTTGTGAGAAACAGTCAAGCAGGTCTTTGGCTGTCAAAGTGAAATCCACATTCACGATCTAAAAACACCAAGCAAACAAGCAGAGGTTAAGATGAACATGCTAAGTTGAAGGTCACATAACCTGCAGGGGGTAAAATGTCAAGTGGCTGATTAAAGTGACATTTAACTGTATGACAAGAACTGAGAAACTGTGCCAACCTTATTAGAGGTGATAATACTGAGCAGTGTCTGGACTTCCTCCAAACTAGGGACCGAGGACAGGACACTGAAGAACAAAAGAAGAGAGACAAAATATTGTCACTCTCTAATCATCTCCCTCCCAGCACAGCTTCAGTCATTATTATACACCCACAAGTGACAACAATGAAGAGCAAACTGAGTTAAGTGTAATAATCATCCTTCTGAACACACTGTAGCATGCAAACAGCGGGAGCACATGACCCGTCAAAGTTTTATTCAGCCGTCCATTCATCAGGACAAGGCTTATCATCCACACAAACACAAGCACATGTCACAATTAGTAACCTTTAAAAAACAACAACAAAATAGACATAAAGTGAGAGAATGTAATGACAGTAAAAGAGTGCAACAGGTGGAGGAGGAAATGGCCATTCAAGTTGAGTCCAAAATTATATATATATATATATTTTTTTTTTTTAACATCCTCAGACTTAAAAATGAGATGGGAGAACATGAGTCATTGCTTTCAAACACATGAAATTGAGTGTGGCTGTATTTAGGGAACTGCACTTGGGCAGCCCAACACACACATGCACGTGCGGACAGAAGCCCAAAGGTATGTGCACATTATGTTTACACACCGTGAAGATGGGGACATAGCAGCAAGAAGCTGCCAATATACTCACAGCACTCAACACTTTGACTGTTATATATATCGTGCACTAGGGCAAGCATAATGAGTGTTATATGTATTCTGGCACTGTGAAATATAAGATATTTTCCTACAGCCAAACAAAGAGGAAATCAGGCACAAAACACACTATACACCTGCAGCATGAAAGAGAAAAAAACATTTATGGTCCTGAACAAGACACAAATGTAGAACTGCAGAACCGAGCTCCACACAGACACGTTTGTGGAAAAACATAAAGCCTTGGAACAACAGAGTCTGTTGTTGTGCTGGTGCCTCAGCTGACATAGGGGCGAAACTGGGAAGGGTCACCATGGACAGGTCGCCAGCCCGTGACAGGGCTACATATAGAGACAAACCACCATCCACTCTCACACTCTCGGTCAATTTAGTGTCCAATTTTCACTAAAAACTGCCAAAGAAAAACAAATGTCGTCATCACAAACGACTGATTGAGGTTTGTACATTGTTCCACTTCACAAACACCCACAGGTTTACTATCAATCAACATCAATCCTATCAAAGTCATGGGGAGAGTGGCCTGGAGCAGCAAGACTCACTCTGGCATCTGGAAAGGACACCAGTCCATCACAGAGACAGACAACAATTCAATTTACAATTACAAACATTTATTGTCAATTTATAGTCTCCAATTAACCTAACCGCAATCTGCATGTACTTTGGTTGAGGACGCCGGGAGAAAACACACACTATTCCACCAAGTAAGAACATGAAGGTAATCCTGTACCTTCCATATACTGCATGGCATAAATGGCATAATCAGAGAACAAGAGTGGATGTTTGAGTGGTAATAGAGGGCACTTGAGAGTCAGGGAATAGTGGCATATAGACATGTTTGCTTGTTTTATATCCACAGAGGTGAGAACTCAATGCACAACGGAGGTATCAGCTTTCTCCTAAAAAAAACCCTGAAACCTAAAAACACACCTTGCAGTTCTTGTCCAAATAACGATAAATCATTTCTACTTGGTTGAACGGATTACGCAACTCAAGTTGTTTCTATATGAAGTAACATGTGACAGGATCAGAGGAGGGCAGAGCCACGATCGCACATCAAAGCAAGGCAGAGCCATCAAGCAGGAAATAAAGCAAGCCAAGAAGCATACCAACACATGCATTATGATCACGTACAAATCTATACAAACCACAAGTAGAAAATCTTGGTTCTCAGGCAGTGAATATATTATGTTTACACAAACTGAAGCTCTCGTGAGTATTAAAATGATAAATCATTTTAATTTTGCCATCTAATTATTTTCAGGAACATGTCAAAA
The DNA here is from genome assembly GCF_019176455.1 of Solea senegalensis. Classification (NCBI taxonomy): domain Eukaryota; kingdom Metazoa; phylum Chordata; class Actinopteri; order Pleuronectiformes; family Soleidae; genus Solea; species Solea senegalensis. The sequence goes on from NC_058034.1 coordinate 16,104,071, forward strand.
CTTGGTTGATACAGAGTGATATCATGACATGAGACACTTTGCCTTTTGAATAGCTGGGCTTCTTGTCTCCCACTTTCAAAGAGAGTCAAAATGTCACAGTAAATCCTGCACAGGGAATGAATAATGTACTGGACCTGAGGTCTGAGTGGTGTTTTGATGCTGTATATGTACAGAGGGAGGGGTGGGAGTTATACAAGTGTGGGAGATTAAATAAGACAAAATAACGCAGCTATTAAATCAGAAAATACATGTAAATATAAAATATTGTCAATAGTTTTGACTTGGACATTGAATGGTGGTTAAATGTGAGTCATCAGGAAACCTGTGCTGTAAGACACATGTGTGATGTGGGACAGCCAAGAATAAACTGAACAGAAGTGAACTACGCAGCGTTAAAGTGTGTAGAGCCACTTATTTGCGTCATGGAAAAGGTCATAAAGCAAAGTTACGAGGTCAAGCAGATTAGTGCCAGAGCTGGACCAGAGAGCTGTGAGATCCCACGACACGTCACACACACACACACACATATGTGTAACCAGGACATAGGAGAGAGAAGGGCTGGTAGAGACAGATCCAGGACAGTATAAAACTAAGTATTTAACTAAGGCTTACATATAAGAACAGTAGTACTCAGAGATAAAGATGATTGGGATTGTCAATGAAGACTGGTCAAGACAACAACTGATTGATTTGTATAAATCATCGGTGAGACTGGACGGAATGTTTTTATCTTCAAACGCCGTCAATAACGTCAGTCTTTTGCAGTGTAGTTGGAATGTTTTGTCACTGATATCAGCTGCTACCAAATAAACATGATGAGTAGAAGTGTGTGCATTTGACTAGGAGTGGAGAATGTCACCAAATTGTATGTTTTAATGTTTGTTTTCCCCCTAACCCTTTGCATAACAACATCTAAAGGAAAACACGCCGCAACAACTCACTTGGGTAAGAGAGCCAGAGATGTGACAGCAGAGAGCACAGAACAATTAACGCACATTCAATTCTCTGAAGGCAGTCACACATGAGAGAAACCAAAATGCACAACTAACACAACTCATTTAACAGACTGAAAAACAGTTGACACAGAGGTCATTGTTGCAGTGGTGACAGGAGGCTAAGATACCTGCTGAAAGCTTGAAGCAGCTGTGAGACCATGGAGGACAGTTTGTGCAAACAAGCCAAGGCATCCTGGGGCGGCTGAGGGCATCCCGCTGGCTGAGCACTCTGCATGGTGTTACAGTCAAAGCCCAGCGCTTTGAACACTTCCAAGCTGAAACATGACAGGAAAGAAAGACCTCAGAGATCAGTGGAATGGAAAACAAACACAATACAGACAAATGTTTGTTGTACTTATAATTACATCAACAGACCGCGGTGTATTAGTCAACGGACCATTAGTTGTTGACTTGTTTTCTATCTTTTGTGCTTAAAATGCTTGCAACAGGAAATCACCATTCATGTAGCATGTTACAGACCACGCTACATCATCAGTTAAGACAACATTCACTGCATCCATCAAATATCCCATTACACCAACCTTAACTGATACACGTGACTCCAGATGTTCTCAAACAGGGCCCACACTTCCTGATGAGAGACCTGAGAAAATATGGGCTGTCTGTCTTCCTCATCATCATCATTCATGACAACATCGCAGGCATGATGAGATTCCCCCTACACACACACATACACAGATGGAGCTGTTATTCAATCTGAAATAGGTTAAACCGAGTCCAACTGTGTCAAATAATTAGTCCGTGTGTGCTAAGAAAACACATCCTGCTGTTTGTGTAATGGTTGTTTTTGTTGCTTTCATACTTAAACGACAACAGACTCCCTTTCTCTCTCTGCAGGTATAGGCACAGTATACAAAAAAGAAAACTGATAGAAAGGAACATTTTTATATTTCATTGGCTCCAAATGATACACAACACTTTCTGTGAGCGGAATAAACGGGAGTTCTGATTGAATGACGTGCACTGAAACTTCAAATGTGCTCAACACTGACCTGAGGTTGTAAATCACGAAAAATGTTGTCCATCGTGGAAACGGCACTGGCCACACGGCTTGAACTTTTCCCAAATGCAGTCACAAGCTCCTTAGCTTCTCGAAGGGCTGCTAAAGTAGCGTCACAATCTAATGTTTTACCTGAAAACACACACACACATATATATATTGTTGATGCATATGGACAATCAGATTTAAAAGGTATATGTGCTTAATAGCATTATACAATTCAGAAGCACCAAAAGAAGTGAACCTATAACTAAGGCTGCACAATTTTCGAAGATATATGCATGACTGTTTGCAATGCCAATATGACTTGCAACAAATAAACAAATAGCATAACTATTTGTTTATTTATTACAAGTCATATTGGCATTATGACTATATGGTGTTACTGTCCTTTTTGTTTGGGTTTGCAGACTAACATAGACTGAGACTGTGAATACTGAGTAGCTGATGCAAAACCTGAAAAACATCACAATAGTATCCACAATAATTTACATCATGTTCCTCACATAAACTAGCTCTATATACTTTGTCATAAGTATATATTTTTCAAATTATGTATACTAGGCATTTTGATATTGCAATAACTGTATGTGCAGGCCAAATTTCACATACATGGCATACAGATTTGAAGTATATTGTATTATTTTGGTTTTGTATAACTGGAAACGGCACATACAAGCACACTTACAAACAACATCCATGTGAATGAGCCAAAGGAAAAAGGTGTGTCTTAAGTTCTGAGAGTAACATGTTATGAATGAATAGTGTTGGAGAAGACAAAGCCCTGCATGAGGGGAACTGAGAACAAGCCAGCTTCACACACTTGTATTGTTTTTGGCAATAGACCTTTTTTATTTCTCGAGACTTTATTCTGTTTCTTATCATCACAGCTGCATACCGATCCATAAACACTACCCTTATCAAACACCCTAAAAACAAGCTGTGTTACTTTAGAGGCATATGATGAATCTGTCCTGACTCACTTTACTCAAGTTTAGCTACAAGCAGCTACACACACGCACACAGACATAGACACACACACACGGATGCCTGTTCTCAGAGGAGAGCAGAAAATCACATGCAGTACTTTTCCACTCCAACATTTGTTTCTCAGCCTCACACACAGTTTATCCCGTCTTCCTTCCTTTCCTACCCTGCCTCCACCTCCTCCTCCTCCTCACCCAACTCTCAGAGTCCAGGCACAGAGCCAGGCTGCGTAGTACCATGGAATCCAGACTCATGCTTGTCATGCTAGACACAGAACAGTAAAACTCGTATTGTTTAAGCTATTAACATTCTTGGATGGCTTAAAAAGCGTCTCTGACAAATCAGAGCGACGTGTGCCATCACACACACAAAACTATGCAAATGTAATTATGTCCAATGATGAGGCTGAGAGCAAGAAAGGCTGCAGTGGGCAACTCAGCATCTTTCTGACTCACACTTCAGTGTCCTGCTTTAACACATGACCTCATTTTGTATGTAGTCCTTTAGGGTTTTAGCGCAGTGCAAGTCAGACCTCATCGTCGAGGGGAGTCACTATGTCGACAAGAAAAAACTGAAATATTGGATATTAAGAGGTTTTACTTCAGCAACCTCTGAATGTTATAATTCTAAACTTAAATGTGAGTGTTACAGAGGAACACAGAATATCTTAGTTTTCATTTAGACACCAAAGGGAGCTCTGCCTGGCTCTGTTTGTACGTGTGAATGTCAAGGCTCTTTCCCTCTTTTCAAACTGTTGTTCACATTGAAAGCAAAGATTAAAATCAGTCCCAAGGAAACAGGCATCATCTGCTGTGTGTGATGTTATCAAGCCTATTCAAACGCAAAGCAGAGTGTGCTAAATGAAACAATTTACAGTGAGAGTACACACATTTATTTACTGCATCCTGCGTAGGCAACAATAAACGTCACAGATAACGACAACACCGACAATAAAAGAGGAAAAGGTTTCAATTGACTTCATACAGTCTTAAAAAGGTTCATTTATTTGCTTGTCTTGCAGGCTATTTTCGGTATTAATTCCAATTTTCAGTTGCAGTTCACACAGTAGTTATACACCAAGTGTGTAGGAGTTTGGACTATGGCCCAGACTGACAAGACTGTTTACAGCAGCTGTAACCCAAATCAACAAACAAACATTAACCTACATTATGGACATCTACCTGATCTGGTTATCTACTAAGACATGCTTGTACAAGCTGTTCTTTCCAAGTCAATATATCACATTTAGACATTGTGAACTGAAGGAGCAGTCATGTTGAAATACAGATCCAAATCTTGATGGGTGTTAAAAAGCAATTGAAATAATAAAATAAAATAAAACAATAATAAAAAAAACATTTTCATCTCTTCAACTTACATACCTGAGTTGAAAAATTCGATGAGATTTAAAACTGTTTGCAGCTTTTTTCGTGGGACAATGTGCCCAAATATGGCAATCCAGTGCTTTTTCAAACACTGAAGGACATCTTGAAGAGTCCAGGGTGGTTTTAGACAAACTATCTGTTAAGCAGAATAAAAAAAACAACAACAATAATAAAACAATAGCCTGAAGAGGAGAAGTTTAGTTTACAGTTCAATAGACACATTATTTTATGACATCTGCTTATCAACTATCAGCAAAATGCAGATTTCAGTGAATAAAAAGTATCATCTCAAAGATGGTGCTAAATTCAAAGACACTGAGTTTACCTCCAACCAGAGGTCTTCATAAGCGGCCTTCATCTCCACCTCTACTACATCTGACAGCACCTCCCGCAGGCTTCCCTCTAGTTCAGAAATACATCTGCTGAGGTCCCATTTTACTTCCTCTTCTCTTCCTCCGAGCTGCTGCTGCTGCTGCTCGTCTGTCATCAGATACATACACACACAACATATATCTAAGAATACACAGTTGAAAGACAAGAGCCTTTACATACACGTTGTTGCTTTGCAGTGTGAGTGTAAACTTTATTTAAGACTATCTCCTTCATTGCTCTTCAAATCTGATTTGTTAATGTCGCTGAGCGGAGTCACCGTCAATGTAACACTTACTACACCTGGACATGAACTGAAGGAAAAGAAAACAGGAAGGGGTGGGTGTCAAGTGTATGGAAGGTGTGTGCAATTAACTACAGCACTGCGATGGAGCGTGCCAAGTAGTTTCCTGTTTTGTATGAACAACACATTCATTCCTGGCTCACGTTTTGTTATTACTCCCACAGAAAGGTCTGCTCTCTCTCGAGTGTGTGGTTGGGCTGCGGTGCAACTCCTTCTCAGCACAGGTGATGAGAGCTGAGGGTTTGGACGAGGCAGCATGTTAGTCTCAATGCTTTGCAGCGAGTGAAGTCCGAGTCTGGCTCTCCCAACCTCGGCCTCCAAGTCATTCTTGCTGAAGGCTTTCACCCCACTCAGCAAGGCTTTACTGCATAGATTCTTATCATTACTAACGAGAAAAAAAAAGGGACAGCATTATTTCACATCGGGTGACAGTGACACCTCATCTAAGACAGCACCAGTGTTAGATGAAACAATGCCGTACATACTCTGGAAACAGCACAAGTCAGTAGAATTGGGCCCAAAGGTGAAAGAATGTGAAAAAAAAACAGGCACTGCTATTGAGTAGGAAAGAAATTCCTCAACTCAGCACATCTATTCTTGCACAATTACTGTGTCTGGCTCGATCTTTCTCTCATCCGACTGGAACTATCTGGCTGAAACCCGCTTGCAGTCACATGCATGTGCATTATTATTTGTAGGGGTGACACACACTCTGCTACAGCAGCAGCAGCAACACAGGTAGGGGGAGGGGGGTACTCACGTGCAAAGGATGACAGCGCACCCTGGATGCAGACTCTGATACTGCAGGCAGCAGTGCAGCACTCTGTCATCATTATTCTCAGCACTGAGACCATCTGAGGACAAGAGGGAACAGAGACAAAGAGGAAGGAACAGTGAGATGAGACAAAACGTGACAGAGAACAAAAACATGACAACCCATATGAGCACGGGGTGGGAGATGAACACAGAAAACACACAACACTGAAAAACACATTGTAAGTGCATCACAAAAGTACAGCATGTCCTTTGTCTGTTTTAGACAAAGAGGAATATTTAAAAAATGAAAACAATTTAAATGGAGGCAACAGCTAAAGATAAAGCTCATTTATTAAAAAATCATTACCAATGCTGTAAAATGAATGTTTGAACCAGTCTTGCATACAGCTTAGAAAAGGGTGACCTCATGCTTGGGTGCAACCTGCCCTTGAGTTGCACGTAATGCATGCTATGATGGATTTTGGAGAACCAGCTTGGTGCTAGTGCCACCTACTGTCTATACAGTCAAGCATTTATTTAACGGAATGAAGTCATGATCATCAACCTTAAGTAAAAGTAACTATGAAATAAAAGTATGTAAAACAAATTACTAGGCTCTATCAAACCTAAAAGGTGGATTATTTCTTCATACAATTGAACTAATAAAAGCGAACTGTTTTGCTTATCATCACTGTAATCCTTACATGTGGTCTTCTGTAATAGAGTGGTATTCATTAGCCATCAAGTCCAAGAATGAATCTGATATGAGCTAATGGATTAATTTAACCTTTAGATTCCATTTTTAGTTTTAATACACCTGCTTTAACGTCTGATGTACATTATTTTATCAACACTCACTGCTGCACTCTGAAGCCTGCTGCATTGACTGCCCCCACAGGTGCGGTTCCCGGCTCTTCAAAGTGTTGTAAATGTACGAGATGGCGGGAATGGCCAGGTGAGCCACAGAGCCAGACAGGTCTTTCCCTCTTTTTAAGGAATCCAGCTCCTGAAGCACCACCCAGGGGATCAGGAGGACAGGAAAACCCAACGCTATAATAACATAAAACAGAAAGAAAGGAGTGATGATTTCATATTTCATGAAAGACTATGCATATATAAAATGGTAGACTTCTTACTTTTTTGGAATGTTATTTTGTGTAGAGAAAGAGAATTTAAATCTACTATCTACTACCATCTACTATCCTCATTGTGTCAGCAATATGTTCTTCAGAATAAAATTTGAGATCATATCCTGATCTTCTAACAGCTCTCACATGTTACATCAAGACAATTATGAAATTGATTAGAAGGAAATGTTTTAAACACCTCCAAGTCCTTGAGATCTGATCTTTTTCACATAATCCAGGTGACTCAGGAGAATGTTTGTGTCCAGAATGATGATAAGGTCTTGCTGAGGGGGTTGTTTACCTGTAAGAAGAAACAACAAGTTATGTAACAATTAAACAATTAATAAAAATAAACAGACTTTAACTTTGTTTGCAGAAACAAGGCATGGTGAAAAGACTGATCACTGATTAAAACCAGACAAAAGACAAAACTTACAGTAAGCATCAGTTGCTCCATCTTCTGGAGGGTCTATCTCCATACAGGTCAGTTCTCCATAGCTCTGCAGAACATCGACCTCCAATTTCCTCTCAGTGCGGGCAAGATGCAGCTCCTCAACCACTTGTGTCTGCAAAATAACCCATTTAAGGGAACTTAAATATGAAGAACTTACTTCAGATCTCCTGATGCAGTGGTAAAGGCTGTCATTTTTTAGATTAATGGGTAATGTGTTTTATTACCTGGTCACACCATGGCTCAGAGGTGGCATTGCAGACAGTTGGGAATTGATCAGACAAGGATAAACTCTTATTTTGTCCTTCAGATGAAAACCCCATGCAGACATCTGAAGAGCTGTGATGTTGTTGGATTGATTCCTGCTTGGAATTCTTGGCATCGTAGGCACCTGGGAATTGGTTCGACAAGGATGAACTTGTATCTTGTGTTTTAGATGAAAAACTCTGACTAGCATCCAAAGAGCTGTGATGTTGTTGGACTGTTTCCTGCTTGGAATTCTTGGTATCGGACACAGTAAGGAATTGGTTAGAAAAGGTGAAACTCTTATCTTGTATTTTCGATGAAAAACTCTGACTTGCATCCAAATAGCTGTGAGGTTGTTGGGCTGTTTCCTGCGTAGAATTCTTTATTATGGCCCCGGAGTCAGAGATCTCAGTTCTGTGTTTGACATTTTTGTTTGCAGAAACAGCATCATGGCTGTCTCCAGTGCTAGCAATTGGCTTTGGTTTAACTTTTTTTGGTATTTTAAAACTAAAAAGCAGAGGTGAAGAACCTTTTTGCTCATGAGCAGATGATGAGCCAGCTGTCTTATGTGAAAATGACATGACACTCCTTGGAATCAAAGGAACATTCTTCCACAGCTTTGAGCTCCTCTCCTGTTTGGCTGAAATGGAAGAGAGTTTTCTGGGAGACACAGAAGATTTTGCTTCTGTAAGCAAAATCGTTTTTTTATTAGTATCATTCTCTTGTTGCCTTTGACAAAATTTTTTGACCAGCTCAATTCTCTTCTGCACTAAATAATCTTTGATGACAGAGGACGTCTTGCTTGGTTGTCCAGTCTTGCTTGGTTCCTCAATCTTACTTGGTTCCCCAATCTTACTTGGTTCCCTGATTTCGCTTGGTTCCCCAATTTTGCTTGGTTCTCTGGTCTTACTTGGTTGCACGATCTTGCTTGGTTGCCTGATTTTGCCTGGTTCCCCAGTCTTGCTTGGTTCCCCAGTCTTGCTTGGTTGCCCAGTCTCGCTTGGTTCCCCAATCTTGCTTGATTCTCTGGTCTTACTTGGTTGCACAATCTTGCTTGGTTGCCCAATCTGGCCTGGTTCCCCAGTCTTGCTTGGTTGCCCAATCCTGCTTGATTCCCGGATCATAAGAGTACTACTGTCATTTCCAGGCCTTGGTTGTGCCTCAGCTCTGCCTGTCTTCTTTTGTACATAATGCCTGTGCTCTTTCTGTTTAACAGAAACCAAACCGGGGCTTGTTAGATTTTTTAATTTTGATGGGCTCCTCCGGGAAGACTTTTCATCTATGCAGTCTTTAGATATCTTTGCCGTTTTCTTAGGAGCTGCACCTTCAATGTCAGTGTTCAAACGTTTTGAAGGTCTTTCTTCCGCAGTCTTACTCCCACTGACAGTTTTATCTCTCCCTGAAATAGAACTCTTCGTTTTTTCTGAGCGATTTTCCCAGTGGGATTGCAAATGCTTTGTTTTAGTGGAATCTTCGGCCTTTTTAAAAGGCTTCTGGTCTGTTGCTTCTTTTTTTTCCTGTCTGTAGACTGGCTTTTTAATGTGGCGGGTGCTTTGGGAACCATGTTTAGTTCTAGAAGAACCAGACTTTTCCTGTTTCGCTGCATGGCTACATGTAGAAGAAAAAAGGAAATATCACACACACTGCTCAACATACAGAGGCAAGTGATTTATCATCACACCAGGTGTCACCTCTCGTGCTTCCTCTTTTCTCTTCTGCAACTCTTGGTGACTTCTTTTCTTTTAGATGCCTAAAAAGAAGGAAAATAAACACAGAATACCATATAAACATGTTGCAAGTACACAACACCTCCCCAATGGCATAAAGACAAAATATTGCATCTTTGATTGAGACATTTCCTGCATATTTGATTTACACAGTGTAAATATAATGACATTATTTTCCATATAAATAGCTAAATAGTAGCTGGAAACAATATAAACAATAATTGATGTCATCACTCTCACCTTCTTGTCTTCTTCACTGGAGGATGAAGATGACCTCTTGTGCTTTCTCTTTGACTTTTTGGACATTTCCCTGTGGAAGCAATTCAGGAGAGAAAAAATTCAAATACATTTAGTAATTGAATCATCCTTGAAATAGAATATAGAGTAGTAGTAATATTTTGTTGGGTTGTTAAAGTTGTTCAAAGTCGGTTTTTTTGGTAATTTTTCATAGTGGGTACACAAAAATACACGTGTGCCATCTGCAAAATCACACCAGTGACCAGTATTATGTATTGGTTTTCTGTAAACAGAGATACACATACACACACACTTAAATGGAAATACACAGACAGTAAACAGTAGACCAACAGCCAGTAAGACACACACACACTGTGATTTGCTGCATTTTACGTTCTTTCATAGATGACATTTCTGTTGAGTTAATTCTGACCTATTATTGTGTCATTGTGACATGCTGTTTTGTGCATGGTATTATTCAATGTCTGTTTTTCAGTGTAAAGCACATTGGATTTCTTTGTAATGGAATGCACTCGACATATAAAGTTGCCCTTGCCTCGCCATCAAATCAAGTCGAAAAAGTAGATGTTTCTCCCAAATCGTTCAGCCTTAGAACTACCAATGGATGACACATGTGCCGTCTCTAACAGGTTAACTACACCTTTACAACGTTTGTTTACATCGTTCACGCACTGGTTAACCAAAGGTAGACGAGAATGAACTGTATCACGTCACAAAAACACACCTTTATTTGTGTGTGACGGTGTGATATTCTCAAGCTTAAACACAACACAACACAACACACAACACTTTAGAGAGCACTCGAAGTTACATGTCCGTGTTAGCTTGTTAGCTCGCTTAAGCTACCTGACGTCAAGTGACAGTAAATCCGCAGCTATCTGTCCTCTCCAGTGTCGGAGGCGTTCGCGTACATTAACTTAGTGAAATAAAGCAGGTTCAGTAAAATCACACGCGTCATTCCCGGCACTGATCTGTCAACAAAGTTTCCATGAATACACATCAGCTGCATTTCCAACATCCGCTTCTTCTTCTTCTTCTTCTTCTACTACTACTACGAGGACGAGTACGACTACATCTGCTGTTGAGATACATTACCGCCACTCAGTGGAGCCTGGAGACTGCAGCATTTGGAAGAATTGGCCTGATTTAGCTCTGAAGGCGAGGATACAATTCCCAACACAGCATGTACAACAAGTGTATTCCTCTGAAAAGACGGAGACGCGAGCTCATTCCCGAATGAAGGAGAAGACAGAGACGATGCAAGGTCAGTGGCAGTGAGAATGTGGGTTATCTGGAAAACTCACCACCTGCAGCCATTTCCCCAAGGTCACACACACAAACACACTGTTTCAAAGCTCCACAGTACTTTCACTTACTTCTAGTTTTAGTGTGTTTATTATTATTGCTCATTCAAGACATTTGTATAACCACTTCCATTTTGATTCTTTCTTTTTACTTTTTCAGATATTTAATGTTTTCTGCATTTTCTTTTCATCCATAGGAGATGAATTGACAGGGCAGATCAAAGGGATCACATGGAAGCTAGCTAGAACACACATTGAGTACACCTCATTATATATTTATATTATATTATATATTATTATTATTGATATATATTAATATTAATATTATTATTAAAATAATAAATCCACTAAAAAGAGAATCTGCACTTGCAGTTTTACGCCACACAGTGACACTGTAGCTCCAGTTACTCTCCCAGCGTCTCCTCTCTCAACACAGTGCACTAAGCACAAAGAAACAAAGAACGTGACATTAGTCACTTGAATATTTCAAATTTTCCACTACCTATATGTCTATTCTTCTACTTACTCCCACAAACTTCAGTTCTGCCTCAATAAAGCAGTTCCTCTTTGACTTGTAATGGAGTACTTTTATTAATCCTTTTATTTAAATGAAAGATTCCAATATCTGAATCTAAATGAGCCACCAAATACTGACACTTTATGTCAAAAATACAAAGCTAAATAAGCCACCTGTGGGTTTCTGTAGCATGGCTTGAGCAACAGTGATGTTAAAGACTTTGAAGGGGAGAGAAATGTAGACGACAAACAGATGAGCCGTGAGTAGTTTCAGCTGCGGGGAATAATCTGTGACCACATCAGTAATCTTGGACATAAATGATAACAACATGTAGGGATTGTGACAGAAACAGTTAAATGCTTTGGGATTGAGAGGATGAGACTGTTTGGATTAGATCAGTGACATGTTAAATACATGAAGATTATACTTGAAAATGAGAAACAGCTTCCCCCGTTTTTGTAGTTTGGTTAAGTTTTTTTCCCCCTCTTTCTCCTGGCTTAAGTTGTGTTTATGTGGTATGTTGTGATGAAGGTCCAGAAGTCAGATCTCAAACAGACCAATTCATAAGATTACATCATTAGAAAGAAGCAGCGAAGCCTCCCTTATTAGCATGATTTAGGAAACATAATCTTCTACTTGACCATTAAAAAAAAATGCCATTACACAAAGGGAAATCTGCCAGAAGCACAAAACCCCTCACTTGAATTTATGGGTTAACAATTTTGACTTCATAATTCATCAGAATCAGCCCCTTGACATACACAGCTATAAAAATATAAACGTCTTCAGTGAAACTATTAGATTGTAAAAACAAATTCAGTTATTAAAAACACAAATACAGAAATAAAACATTATATTTAAACGTTTGCAAAGCCGACTCTAGTTAAAATGACATCCTGGCTTTTAGATGGACAGTCCCACGCGCCTGTCCCTCTGTGTTTGTCTCACTGTCCCTCTTCTGCCAATCACAGACATTTGGTTTTAATCACTGAGCAGATTTAGAGACACAGCGAACATGAAGGCTGTGATGTGTATGTAGGTGTGTGTGTGATCGTGTGTCGGGGAGGGACATTACTTTATAAGCTGACAAGAGGAGGGTGTTTATGAATGTATGAAAATATTCTTTCAGTCATTTAGATAATGGCCAACTACTGTGTGTGTGTGTGTGTGTGTGTGTGTGTGTGTCAGTGTTTGTAAGTTAGAGAGACGGATAGAGATGGACAGAAAGACGGGTGTGAGATAGAGAGGTAAAGATTTGAGCTTGTGTGGAAGTATGGATTTTATGCTTTGTGATTTAACACAGACAAGGTCTTGGTCTAGGCCTTTGGGGTCAAGTCTGCACACACACACACACACACACACACACACATAAACTTAACCATTTCCTCAGAAATGCCACATTAGGACCAGGTTTTGGTCTCCATGAGAACTACTGGTCCTGACAAGGTCAGTGTTTATGCAAGAAAATGTCAAATATGCACATGTACAGCCTTTGAACACAATGATGACAGAATGGCTTCACATCAAGTGCGTCCCAGACCACTGGGTCCTCACCCCATAAGGGATTAAATCTAAATGTATGGGCGTGGGGGGGTCACAATGATTTGAGAGACAAGAAAGAAACCACACAATTCTAAAATCCTGTACTTCTAATATTCTAAACAACCTGTGTCCACTCTTAAGCTCTTAAGGCTGATACAGCTGCAGCAATAATCAGTTATTCAAGTGTTTGGATGTGTCAACATATTACAGTAAGTTAGTTTAGTTAGTTTAGTTTGTATCAAGGTATTTCAATACAAGAAAAGACTGTTTTCATAACCAGGTTGTGAACCAGGAGGTTAGACTGGTAGATTTACCTGTTGGTTGAAGTCATTTCTAACCACAGACAGAGTGAAAAGCCTGGTTTTCACGACAGTCCTCCCAGTACTCACTAAATATTTATATGATTCTGTTTCCCCCAAATCAAAACCTAGGTGATTATTTCTCCCTGTTGGTGCCAGCAGAGATGATTCCTCTTCTGGGATACAATTTCATATAAACAAATAACACTTTCTATCCCGTCCCGTGTGCTAAACATCTTGACTTGGCCCAGGTTCTCGTGCGCCCTCTCGTCTTGGCTCCGCACTTGTTGTCGAAAAGTGGTGACTAACGCACTCGCTGGCTCTCTGACAGACGCCTACCTCAACACTCTTTCTTTTCATCACTCTCCTAATAATAAATATTCTTGAGTCGATGAGTCGACTCCGTGGATGTAGTGAAAGAATTCCCTGACAATGTGTTTCAGATAACGATAACCTGGATGAGTGAGAATCTACAAAGACATTTTGTATCATGTTGATGCATCAGAATCAGTCCAATACTGGCTATTGAAGAAGAATTTTCGGGATGTTTTCTATTTAAATTGGCTGGTTATGGCCAGGGCCACATGGTGGGTGTAGCCTTTGCAGCAAGGAGACTTCGGAACATGGGCCTTTCTGCATGGAGTTTGCATGTTCTCCCCGTGTGTGCGTCGGTTTTCTCCAGCTTCTCTGGTTTCCATCCAAAAACATGCAGATTTGGGGATAAGGGGAAATTGACAAGGTGTGACCCCCGCCTTTTGCTCTATGTCAGCTGGCATTGGCACCAGTGGCCCCTGAGACCCTCATGTGGAGGATCAAGTGATAGAAGATAAATGGATGGACAGAAATTGACTTTTATCTGACCGATATCTGTGTAAGAAACAGTTATGATGTCAATATAATTCAGGTAAATAAATCTGTGATGATGCGACAGCTAAATTGATGAGAGTTGCAGGTTCACAGGTAATGGCAGTGAAATAAATGCCATGGATGAAGAAGACTAATAAATATTATGCAAATTATGCAATGCTTGATTTTTGTTTTGTTTTTTATTGCGATTTTTAATTTATTTTAGTTGTTTGCCTTTTATTTATTGTGTCTTTTATTTATTATTCTGTACAGCACTGTGGTCCACTGTGTTTGTTTTAAAGTGCTTTACGAATGAAGTTATAATAAGGAACTTGGGGAATAAAATTGTAAAGCTAACTTCAGTGACTCGCACAGGTGACAAAAACACTGTGCCCTAAAGTGCGCTATAGCGTGGTAAAAACATGAGGAAGTGCCCTACTGGCTGCCTTTCATTTGTTGTTGTTTTTAATTTAAACTTTATTCAACCAGGTTGGTCCCATTGAGATCAAAAGATCTCTTTTGTGAGGGAGACCTGGCCAAGAGGGCAGCAGCAGCATGATTACATTAAAAACAGCAGATAAAATGAGTTACATAAAACACACACAGACAAGGTAGACTGAAACGACTTCACCAGAGCTTTGAACTCGTTCAATGTAGCGAGGGCTTGAACTGTAATTTGCTCCATGTATTAGGTGCTGGAAATCTAAATGCTTTTCTTGCCCAGTTCAGTTTGTACTTTGTGGACGAGAAATTGCAAAACATTGATAGATTGATCGGCGATTGTGACTTACACGTTCCCTTGTTTAAAGACAAGACAAATAGAAAGGAGTAATGCCCAGAATGGTTTTGTAAATAAATACATACCAATGACTGAGTACACAATAGTGAGTAAGGGCACCACAGTTGTTAATGAGTCTCAGTGCCAAGTGTTAAACACTATCCAGGAGAAGACAATGAGCAGAAGCTCCATTTAAAAATATACCACAGTTTTTGCCATTCACTCACGCTTTCATACAGCCTTAGCAGAGCCAAGAATTGAACCCACAACCTTCAAGTTGAACAACAACTTGTTCTACCACTGACCTACCGTCCTACTGTCCTTAGAGGAAATGATATTCAGTACTGTATACATTTTCTTTAAAGTGATGCAGTTCTGTAAACAAAGTCCCTGTACTGTACTTGTGGCATCTGCCCCCACTGGTGCTCAGTAGGTGCCCTTTTAATTCTCGCCCCTTCCAAATGTCTGTGCACGCCACTGGATAACCTGGTGATGAGACCTGCGCGTGCACAGGTGTTAGAACAGGTGATAATGTGCAAGAGTAGTGGTGCAAAACGTGATGGACAAAAAAAAAAGGATGAAAAGCATTGTGTGGCTGCACTTGCACCGATGGTGGGAGTGTCCGCGAGGAGGGCAGATCTGCTCCCCGCCGCCCTCGCGCTCAGGCAGTGAAGTGTAGATGTGGTTTTAATTCTTCAACTTGAAGGGTCGCGTGAGCAGGACGAGCTGACGAGCTTAGGGGCGCGAGGACAAGGGGGAAGTGTATAGTGCTGTATAATTGTTGTTTTTATTTTTACCCCGTGTTGTTTCCGTGTTTTTCGTGTCGGCGTCCATCATGTCAGTGACTCGTTCAGCCGGTGTGGTGCTGCTCCTGTGCGCGGTGTTGGCTGTGACTCGTGGCCGCAGGAGTTCACCGGAGCAGGAGGATGTGGAGGAGAAAATCAACAGCGCCAGATGCACGTCCAGGTGCCTGACTCTGCACATGACTCAGCTCACCGCTGCCTTCAGACACATCCAGGTAACCTCCAGCAGCCGCTTCACACCTCACTTAACCCGCCCCGAGGTCAAATATGAGCACCAGTGTTAGACATGTGTCAAGACATCACACACTGAAGCATGTGATGGATACAGAATAATATGTAAAACAAGTTTAAATTGGACACTGTCACACAACAAGACAGTTACATACATAGGTCAGGACAGTACAGAACTGTGAGAATCATGCAACATGTGATTAACTGATGATCTTCTTTTTTCCCCTCTAACTATAAGTTCTGCTGTACCTTATTCCACCTATAATGAGTATATAAAGTGTATGAATACAGTTTTCCCCAGTTCTGCATGAACAACTGGGATGTTCAAGGCAATGAGCTCTTGACAGTGATGGGAGCAAATTTGTCTCAGATTTGAGAGTCATGATTGGTAAATAAGTCAAACTTTTTACTTAGTTTAAACCTCAACTACAGCTGAACAAACCTATTGTGTTTCATATTCCAGTACCAATTGCTGGTATTACACTTATTCCTATAACATAACTCTGTAGGATCAAGGATAGGGCTGATTTTAAATAAACATCTAATTGCAATTATTTTGCCAGGAGTTGCATGTGCGATATGATTGTAGATATCAGAGGGAATGGTCATTTTTACATCTTTATTCTTATTTTCATTTGAAAAACATGATTTGTATACACATGAAGATGTGTATAGATCAAGACACACATTTAGGCAAATATTGTGACCTTCTGCTATTTGAAAATTGAAGTAGGCTCTACTGCGATTTCCAGCAGCTATACTTAAGAAATTGTGTTGTTTTGTGCATAGCACATAACAATCCTAATATATATATATGTATATATATATATATATATATATATATATATATATATATATATATATATATATATGCCCTTAACACCACCATGCAGCAGTGTGTTTCACAAAAGGATGTGAAAGGGTGAGGATTGAGGCACCTTGTCAGGTGCAGTCATTAGTCAAATGAGTAAATAAAGGAGAAGGGTGGAAGACGAATGACTCCGTACACTCTGTACACAACAGCTCACACAATGCAACATATTGATGGCACGTCTGTAGATTCAGTATGCACGCACGGCTCAATGTGAACTCAATTACGGACATAAACACAGGCATTATCACTAAGATTAAAGTTAAATAGTGTCATTAAACTTTATGAAATCCTTAAAAAAAGAGGGTTTTTGTTCCTCTCTGTGGTTTTGATTCTTCACACTGTGCTTGAAAAATAGATTATTTCTAGTGTTCACATTTTATCCACACTTCAGACAAAAGAGGGCTTTAAACGACACCGTAAACAATGGCCACCCCAGTGCCTTGTTAAGCAGTGACTTTTAGCTGTTTGGTGGTGATGGAGATTACTGGCAAAAGCACGTAAGTTATTTATCTGCAAACTTTGTGACCTTAAACACCGGTGTTTTTAATGTGGTTTTCATTAGGAAGTTTCGAATAAATGTTTTAATGTTGCTCAGCCTGAAGTGTCCTCAGGTAAGTAGTCAAGGTAGGCTGAGAAATGTTAGGTTGCTGGGTCCTAATGATTGGCAAAATTGCTCATCTCACTGAAATCGCTGGCCTGCGCACCGTGGGCTTTGTAGTGAGGAATGTGAGATTAACAGGGACATTAGGACGTTACCAAGTTTGAAAAAGCCACTTACTTTAACGGCTTCAACATGTGCACGCTGTGTAGTGGGTGGGAAAGTCATTAAACACAAGAGTTCAGCCCCAATGGCTCTGAGGTGTGTAGAAGAAAGTGTGTGCGAGTGGGAGTGAGTGAGTGTGTTCATGGTTAAAACAAAAGGTTTGGGTCTGGTCCTCGTCCATCAAGAATAGACTCCTGTCACCTGTGCATTGGGTAATGAGTGTGGCCCCTGGATGACTCTGCAGCAATGAAATGTGTGTGTGTGTGTGTGCACACTGGGGTTTCTGGAACAGAGGTGTGAGAAAGTGAATGTTTGGTTTAAACTTTATGAAGTGGGGTGCAGTAGTCAGATGTTGATCATCAAACGGCAGCGATGGAAAAGAAACAAAGCGACTGGGAGGTCGTAAAGGGGCCAAACACTAATTTTTTGGCCAAGCTAAAACGATCAATTATGTTTATTCAACTTTTTTTCTTCTGGCTCTGGACACTGATGTCCTCAAATGGACAAACTTACTGTAGCTTTAGATTAAATATCTTAGAATCCAGAGAGGAAAAAAGTTCATCCTTTTCTAGTGTGTTGAACATCTAATTCTCCATCTCGTGTTTATTGTTATAATCCTACCTGAGAGGATTACTTTTTTCTCTCTAACGTATTGGATTAGTTGTTTCTGAACGTTAATGAGGCAATGTAGAAAAAATGAAAAACAAGGTGTGGGGAATTATTATTGTTTTTACCAAGATGCCTGTGGGGCTGTGCTTCTGTTGCATTTGTCGTTACTAAGCAACCAAAACCTGAGCGCTGTAGAGATGACCAAATTTGCTGCAGCCTCCCTGAATTTATAAAGTCATTACCAAAAAATCAAAGCAAAGACAAAGGATTACCAGTGTCCACCTCGAACCTTGTAGTGTCTGTTCACATAGACATGTTTGAATGACTTGTTTGGCCAAAGGCCAAATTGCTAGAACAATTGTTGTGTTGATTGCTGAGTTTCAGTCACAAGTTGTTAAAATCCCCCCCCCGTGGTGAGCTCCTTGCCTCGGATGAGCATAGACAGAATGAACCAAGCCAGGAAGGAAAGAAAAGTGAAGCAAATGGACCAAACAAACTCCATTATGAGAGGAAGTGAGAGGTGTGGCCATGGCATCACCGTCTTCCCAAAGTAGCATTGGATGTGTACATGAAAACGCAGGGATGGCGTTTTGTGATTTCTTTCACTCCTGGTCCCTTTTTGTCATGTGGATAAGCCAAAGTGATCGATGTTTACTGTCCACCTCTCCTTTAGACTCTTCAATATTCTAGGTTGCTTTGCAGTTTAGGTGCTGGAATAGTGATCTTCCCCTCGATGAGACCTGTGTGCACAGCAGTAGTAGAACAGCCCTCTTTTTACCCTCAACTGTGCTTTGACGGATTGATTTACATTATAATGAAACTGTAGTATGCACATATTGATCAGTAATACCAACTGTGTTCTGCCTACTGGACCATTTAATACTTCATTTCATGACTACTTGATTAAAACGTTGCTTTCCAGTGTGTTTAGACTCGATTATCCCATCAGAGAATGAAATCAACAAAAAAGAGTTCAGCTAGGATCAGCTGAAGTGGTTGAGGAGTTGTCAGTCGATAGAAAAACAGTCTCAATTGTTTGAGCTATTGTCAAGCACAGAAATATGCCACATTGTGCTCGTTGCAGTGTCTCCAATGTGAGCTTTTCTTAGTCGCACAGCATTGTGAAATGAATATGGCTGGGTTGGACGAAACAAGCTGCTGTATTTCTGGATGCCACGCTGGACTCGGTGGTGGGTATTTTAAATTGCATTTATAGCCCAAATGAATATAGTATAGCATGTTTTCGTAAAGGAAAACAAATCTACACATTGACCAGTCAATAAATATAACATTTATATTTAGTTTATTTATATAGCACCATTCACAAGTGTTTTGTAAAAGCAGGAAATACAAGGGCATCATTCACAAACATTGGAATTTGAAATAGACTCAGTGAATGTAAGGGACTGTAGTCGTACGTAGAGTTGTGTGTCATCAGCATAGGTATGGTAAAAGATGTTGTAACATGGGTGTGTTTGGTGTGATATTAAACACACCCATGTTGCCTGAGGTGCAGCCATGTGCTGCTTGTCTTATCCTCAGAATTCTGTCAGTGAAAAATGCTGCAAAGTCATTGCGTTACTTGTTAGACTGCAGTTCAGGAGGGACCGATGGTGAGGGGATTGTTATTCATCTGTGAATAAGGGGCGGGTGTTGTTGTTTTTTTTATTGATAATCTAAGAGAAAACCTGGTTTTATGAGACTCTCTGTACCTAAAGTTTAATTTTTGCCATTTCTGTTAAGCCTGACTTCACGTTATTTTCTGGAGCTTTTACCAGTGTGGCATTCTTCCAAGGGGATTTTTTCCTTCCTGAGATAACTTGGTCTTAATCTGGGCAATGGCATCCATAACAGTCATAACACTGGAACTGAAACTATTTACAAGGCCACTGACAGATGATGATGATGATGATGATGATGATGTAAACGCCTTCTAATGTTTAGACCTTTTTGGCTCTTTTACATGCTGAAAAGACCCAACGGTGTCCAGAATATTTTCTATTGCACATCCATCTTTTAAGTATTAAATCATCCTCTAAAACAAGACAGTCAAAATCAATGTTGACAACAGACAGTTGTTTGGCAAGCTCACCAAAGAGATGTGCATTTTATTACGACGGAAGGATCTCAACTGCACAGCAAAAATGTCCATATTTGAAGGTTTTATTTAACAAAATGAATGGATCTTATGCATTCTAGCCTCACTCATGACATTGGAGCATGTGTATAAATGTGGGGTTTGGATCAATATAGTGATAGGTTTTTGTGATACACTACTGAATAATTGACTGATTATATGGCTAAAATCATTTGGAAGAATAATGGATAATAAACATGATGAATACAAACATTCCTAGCTGTAAAGAACATAACGTCAGAAGTAAACACTGACGTCATGGCGACTGGCAGGACAGTGACAGTTGGAACGAGTCGTAAAAAGTACCTACATGAAAACTACGTGTGTTGTATCAAAGCGAAAAGATCCTCGTCCTAAAATTTGAGCAAACAAGGAAACAAGTTTCCTCTCCACCACATCCTGGGGAACAGCATCACTCACTGGACCTATTATAGGACAGACAGTGCAGAGAGCGCACAGGGTGATTGATGGTCGCAGGGAGAGACTGTGCATTACAGCATTCATTCATTTAAAGGTCATAAAGTTTGAATGACAAAGAAAAAAAGGATCCTTTTGATAACTGCTCCAGTAACTATAACATCAGCGAGGACAAATACAGCTTTACTCATCCTGCTCTGTCACCACACTCAGACACAAACACACACATTACTTCCTCTGGCTTCATGTGGGTGAACCCTGTGTTTTTGGCTCTTTCTTTCTCTCTCTGTGTGTGTGTGTGGCTAGTGTGTAGCCACTAGAATGTGAGTCACCAGTTTTCTATTTACACCTCTCTTTCTGCTGCGTCTCTGGGTTTTCCACTACTTTCCCTTGTATGGTGTAATAGCGTAATTATAGCGTGTTGTGTGTGTGTCTGTGTGAGTGTGCATATATATATGTGTATATATACATATATGTGTATATATATGTATGTGTATGTATATATATATATATATATATATATATATATATATATATATATATATACATATACATATATATATATATACATGCATACATACATATATATATGTATATATACACATATATGTATCTATAAATATATTTGTAAACACCTAAAAATAAAAGCTAAATTCCTCCTGTCTGGCCTGCAGAGCTGGATCTTTTCGCACATACGTAGTCTGCGTGTCTTAAACACTCACAGGTCTGTGGCACTGATGAGCGGACGGTTTGTGGTGCGATGCCGGGGGCCGAGGGCCGAGGGCCCAGGGCGAGTGAGGCTGCATGTGCCGCCTGTGCATTCATGTTTGTGTGTGTGTCCCAGCTGCTCTGCGGTAGGTAACTCTAATCAGCCCAGAGGTCGGCTGGCCAACTAGTCACGCTCTGAAAAATGCCAGAGACAATGGTCAGGTCAGGTTGCACAGTGAGAGACAGACGGGGGGAGATTAAGGCAGGTAGACAGACGTGGTCAAGCACAAAGACGGGCAAAGAGATGGAAAGGCAGGCACACTGACAGGTGTGACAGACACGCATGAAGACAGACAACCTGACAAACTAATACATACTGCAGGCAAGACAGGTATAAGCAGAGAGACAGGCAGAGGGGTGGAGATGGCGGCGGACAAAGGCCTGTTTGATTCACCTCCGAGATAAAGCCTCTACTTCTCTCCGGAGCTTTGTCACTGCCCTGTCATTTGATCGGTACAAGCAGGGATGGATGGTGATAAAACTGTGGCGGTGCAGGAATGGTTCTCACCTGAAACCAGGGCAAGAAATTCCAAGACAGTAAATCACAGCGAGGCATTGAGCGGCGTGCCTTTTTATTCTTTCAGCAACAGAACGGGAGACAGTCAGAGGGAGCCTGTTTGACCACATCAGAACTGTGATGCCATACTATATCTGATACCTCGGCAATTAAATCCATCCCACTTCTCGCTGCTGACAGTTTCACTTGGCTGAATCTTAATTTAACTTAAAAGAAACTGTTTTTTTCATTTTGGGGAATATACTCGCTCTTTGGTTTCCTGGTTGAAATGTAATTGAAATGATTGGTTCCACTCTCATGTTTGTGTCTAAATGTGAAGACACAACAAAAGTTTTTTTTTTTTATGATTTAGGTTGGCATAAAAATGGAAAACAAACAGTAACATAATCCGCTTACACCAGCATGTTTACGTAAACGACTATTATCACTTTTAAATGTGATGTAAATGCTTCAGTAAACACAGTAGGCATCAGTAGCATTGATTAGGCATAAACCACCAACGGTATCAATCCTCTCATTAAACAAGGCAAAGATATCAAGGGTTTAAGAAGCATCTTTCTTAAAATGTCGAATGTTCCCATCAACTTGTTGATCATTTAAGGGTATTTTTATTTTGTTTACCAATGGGAGTTTTGTCATCATTCCTCTTGGAAGTGAACGGGAAGGCAAATGGCGACGTAATCGTCGGATGAGGTAAATTTCAGGGCCATATAACAACCGCTTTGTTGTGATGCTTGTTGTTTACAGGATGTGGAGCACCACAAACACTAACGTTGACACACACACACGCACACACATGCACTGAGATAGTGAGGGAGAGGGAGAGGGTAATTAGGGGCTTCTGTCGGGAACGTTCAGACCTCAATATGGACTTTTTGGGAAGAACTTTATATTCTGTTGAGGGGGATGTAAATTCACCGTTTACATTCACACTAACGACATACGCACACACACACACACCATGGATGTGTTTGCTTCTGGTCATCTGGGTGTGATTAGCAGAGTTAATGCCTCATGTTAAATAGACTTTCTACTGCGCCTCACCTCAAACACTGACCACAGCGCGCGCGCACACACACACACACACACTTTTTTATCACTGCATCTGGCAGAAGTTTGATTTATATCTCTTTCTCTTTCAAAAACTAAAGGGTGTGCGCAGCTGTGCGTGTGCACGTTGACTGTACATGTTTCTGTGTGTGTGTGTGTGCTTTTGGGTCACGGCCTCTTTTCCCGCTGCACCGATATCAGAAGGTAATTCTGTCGCAGTGATTAGTGGAGACTCGGCGGCGATCAGAGCCATGTGGACGTCCTTTTTTTAGTGCAAGTGTTTCTTACTCTGTGGGTCAGTTAGTTTCTGGTGGCTCTCTTGTGTCACATGTTCCTCTCTTAGACAGAAATAAAAAGACTCGTGGGCCATGTGGGAATCTATCATTAAAAATGAAATGAGATTTCTCTGTGGTTTTGTCCCATACGTCATATACATCACAAGTTGAGTTTAATTGAAATTCACGTTTGATATTTTTCATGAATGGCGACGTCCCTATTATTAGAAATAACTTTTCAGATCAAACTCGACGCAGACTGACAGCAATCACTGGAAATGATTCCATCCGTTTTCACTATAAATATCCACTGGTCTATTCCTGTTTCTGCTCTTAATATATATTTCCAGCTTTTATCTTCTTGTGTCCAGCTCCTTCTGCTCTTCTCAACTTCCCCCCTTCTCGTCCATTTTCCTCTGTTCCTTTCTTCCAATCTCGCCTTCCTTCCCCTGACTTATTCAGCATGTGCAGCTGTTTTTGCCGCAGACGGACTTGCACACAAACTCTAAGACCCTGTGAAACCCCACTTTGACCACCATTAAATAGCCATACGGCACACACGCCCATCTTGATTGGCTCTGACAGCAAATATGTCCCATGAAATTGACTTGGTATAAATGTTTAATGTGTGTGTGTTCGGGGGGGCAAAAAGAAGGAGTGAAAGAAAGCGGGGGATGTAATGATGAGGGTGACAGAAAGAAAGAAAGAAAGAAAGACAGGCAGTGTGAAAAAGATTAAGAGAGAAGATGAAGATGTGAGGCCAGCAGCGGGGGGGTGGAAGCAGCTTTATATCTCCTCTGTGAAAATCTGGAGCTGTTTAACTGAGCCTCTACAAAGTCCTCATCTCTTTGACTGGAGCAGCTTCAGTTTATCATCACCACTGTTTTCAAGTCCTGTCCTGTTGTTTTTACAGGAGGTAGCAGAAACATGGAGCAGATAGACACAGAGCAAGAGAGAGAATAGTGCCCAAATGACAGAGAGGGTGAGAAGCAGGAAGAGGAAGAGGGAATTCAAAGTGCGCATGTACTCTCCTTCCAGCTTTTATTTGTCTATTTCTCCTTTTTCTCCTATTTCTTCCTGGCACGTGGTGCTCGGCTGAATAAACCAGCCTTCTGGACAAACATTTGACCCACTCTGATCAAGCATCCAGAAGCAGAACAAAGTGGAGCCCTGCTGCCAATACTGTCAAAAATCCAAACATTCTTGTCTTGATGCCTTGGATGCTTTGCACATAATTTACTGGATATAATCAAGGCTGCAATTTAGATTTGATTATGATTAATGTGGATGTGATTTCGGTGTCATATCACTCACCTAGAGGCAGTAATGGGTTTAGAGAGTGACCTCGCCTAACGGGAATCAATCCCACACACACACACAAAAAGAAGCAAGGATATACAGTATATCTTTAGCCACATTAAGATGTCAAGCAAATAGAGTCAGCGATAACCCGACTTTTCTATTTGCCTGAAACATCACAGCTGTTTACTGTTTAACAATCATACACGGATACATTACAGTAAAAAAGAAAAGCAGCAAAAACATAGTTTTCTACTTCATATAAACTCAATAGACTGGATGACAATGCAACATACCCTTTTCATTATGCCTGTAACTCTACATATAAAACCCATCCCACCTGAAAAGCCAAGTACATTCATCAGGCAACGTTGGAAACACTTTCTTGGGAAATATGAGGGAATTCTTGCAGAAGCCAAAGGTAGTATAAGTAATAACTTGTAAAATAACTTCAGGAATTCACTGAACATCACAAACTGAGTGTCATAGGAAGGAATTTGCCTCATTCGCTCCAAACTGAATGTGCCCTGTGCAGTGTTCAAGCATTAGCAGTCAGCTCTATGGAGCGCTGTGTTCGCTGGTGGATCCCCCATTTATTTGTTTCTTGCAGAGACTGCATTACTGCCTCTGGTTTCAAATGTTTTCCACTGATTATCGGGAAGCAGCTACGGTATGTGGCGCGGAACGCAGAAATGTGTCAGTCCACAGAACAACGCGACGCATTCGAGTGTAAACAGAACATCTATCGTGGAGAAAAAGCACAATACCTGCTGTAATATCTGTATATAATCACCACAGACCTGAAGGCTTCAGTTTTTATTAAGTTGATATGTTTTTTTAAAGACAGAAGGAAAGAGAGAAAAGATGATCTCCTCTCGGCTATTCCTCTCTTTATTCCCCAACCCCCCACAGACTTTTTACTAATCTATTCCTCAGTGGTTTAACCCTTACTTTCATCCTATGCTGCATTCTTTCTTTCTTTCTCTTCTCTTGCTCAATACTTTTTCTGTTAGAAAAGGGTGAAGTGCCCTTTCTGGCTCAGGAATGAGATCCTGCCAAGTGGACGAGTTCAGGTAACCCGGGGTCTCAGGTCAGTGCCACGTGCGCAGTAATGCGGGCTCTGCATCGGTCTGTCAAGATGAAGAAGGAGCTGAGCCAATGAGGCGGAGCTCTGGATTTACCGGTCGATCTACGTTCCTACCCTCACCTGTGGTCACGAGCTGTGGGTAGTGACTGAAAGAACAAGATTGCGGAGACAAGCAGCGGAAATGGTGTCTAGGCTCTTCCTCAGAAACGGTGAGAAGCTCGGTCGTCCGGGATCGATGAGGAGGAGCCAGATGAAGTGGCTCAGGCATCTGGTTAGGATGACTCCTGGACGGCTCCCTGGTGAGGTGTTCCAGGCACGTCCGTCCAACTGGGAGGAACAGGGAAGACCCAGGACTCACTGGAGGGATTATGTCTCTCAGCTCTCAGAATTCCCCCCAGAAAAGCTGGAGAAAGTCGCCGGGGTGAGAGAAGTCTGGGCTTCTCTGCTCAAGCTGCTGTCCCAGCGACCTGACCTCAGATAAGCGGTAGAAGATAGATTGATGGACGGATGGACAGATTACTGTTAAGACAATGGTGTCCACCCCATCGATACTCATTTAGTCTTCAAGGCGTACTACATACTGTGTACACAGACAAGCAATATCCTTTTACTTCCACCTAGTTTGTGTCCAAGAATAATTTCACAGACCAAATTTATTTTTAACAGCTGTCAACTCTGTTGAAGCCTGCGTTCGGGACCAAATCCTGATTTTGATCGCGCTCCTGTTGCTTCTCGGAAAGTTGACCACTTCTCTGTTGCTTCTAACAGCAGGACAACCAAAGCAATAGTCAGTAGCTGTTGCCGTGGACATGGAGTGGAGCAGGAGTGTGAGAGGAACGAGGGAAGTCTACAGATTTGTAGGGAACCTGGAGCCATTTGCACATAATACTGTATTCTCACTGGCTGTGTGCACTCAAAGCTGGCTCCTTGCACTGAGAACCACTGTAAGACAGATGTTCTCTCTTGTAGATGCAGGGAAAAAACTGATTAAAACAGAAAGAAATAATTATTATTGGTGTTTCTAGCTGGCAGGAACTTGTGCACTACTGGAAACTCTTTATCACTAAAGTAAATCTGACCAAAGTCACATTAAAAGTAAAAGTTAGATTTCTGACTTTTATGCTTAAATATACAGAGATATGATTCTATTTTTGGTCTATATTGCATTGCCCTATGGGAGTCTTTTGTTAAGTGGGTAAATGTGTCCCCGCTGATGGGTTCAGCAAGGGCCACGCACAGCTCGGTGCTTACAGTAATGTATGTTAGCACCCCAAACAACTGCAATTCAATTATTTGTAATAACCATGTAACCAGCTTGAGCTTTAAAAGTATGTCCTGGCTTCCCAGTGATTATAAACGCTTTATTTCACTAAACTCCATATTAATGACAGGTATTTTACAGTTCGTTGAATCGGTCAATTTGTATCTGTCATGAGAGACAAATCTACGTCTCCTGTACTGTGAAAACCCTTTAATCCCTAATCTCTCACCTTTAACCGCTGCACTCTAACCCCTTAACCTGCTCCGCTCAAGAAGCACAAAGGCAAACTTAAAAGAGGAGAAGCTCTGTAAAGTGTCTGTGTGTGTGTGTGTGTGTGTGTGTGTGTGTGTGTGTGTCTGTGTGTCTGTGTGTGTGTGTGTGTGTGTGTCTGTGCTGTGGAAAGAGATGAACCAGGTTCAGGCTAAATACAGCTCACTCAGGAGAGGGTTTAGCAGGAGTCGTTAAGAAGGCTTATCCCACACACACACACAGGAGGCTCACACACTCCCTTAAGAGCAGTCACACACATGACAACAGACACACAACTGCACACCCACTGCTTGTTTAATAGTTGTTTTGATGTTGGATGCTGGCATCATGATTGTACTGATGATAACAAAGTGTTTCAGAGGGATAAGCAGCTCTGTTGCCACACTACCAGTTCAACTGTAGAGTACTCACATGACATCCAGCTTCCATTTTTAACCACTAAATCCCACAGAAACTGTGCATGTAAAAGCAGAGCAAGGGCCTCAGGGACAGGGACAGGGGCAAAGGAAAGGTGATTTAGATTTTTCAATTACAATTATCTATTACTGATTAAATGCCTCAAAATCTGCCACAGGTCTGTTTCACCCGCTCTGTTTATTATCAACCCCATTCATACAGATTTAGTTTTAAAGAGTTTTAAAATCCGGAGAAAAGGGACGGTTGGTTGTTTGGTCACTTGAACTTTCTTTTGCTGTGGTCCTGTGTGTGTGATGACGTCTCTCCCTCCTGTCACAGTGGTTATAATACTCATGTTTACCGGTGGCAGTAACACACATACACACACATACTGTACACACACAAACATACAGTTCTCCAAGTGACGTAGTCTGTCTGCTCTGGCAGCCACAAACACAGTGCACTCACTCACTCACGTTTCACCCAGAGGATAATTATGTAAATAATAGAAAAGTTGACTGTGTGTCTGTCTGCTTCACAGGTTTCCTCCGGTTATGTAATTTGGTCAGTGACCTTTAATTAACAGTATTTTGCTTTCTGTCTATGTGCAGGTTACTGTCAACACAGACTTCAAACGATGTGGGATTTGTCTGTGAAAGATTTATTTCTCTCTCTTTCTCTCTTTGTTTGTTTTAATCTTTTAATGTTCTCTGTCTCTTCCAGAGTGACCAAGTTCTGGTTTGGTGTGAAAACAACAGACGCTGCGCTCAGGTAAATGCAACCAACCACACACACACACACACACACACACACACACCAAAAACTAAACCTGTGCTTTGTGACATTGTGCTGACTTACATTAATTCCCCTAAATGTCAATTAAACCCTGTTTTTGTAACCGTGCCACGTCCTCACCACTCCTCACTCTGTGGAGGAGAGACACGGGGGTGACATTTCTGAGTGCTTGTGCACGTTCCAAACCAGCACCCCCATGCATGTCCTGCCAAGTACTTGGGGTGAAATGGTAGGCGAATCATTTGCCTGTTACTCCGTCCTGTTTAAGCTCATTTGCGGCACGATGCACGGCAGTGACAAAGACTGTAGCGCTCTGTGAATGAGGCATTTAATGTCTTGCCCAAAAGACAGGGCTGAACTCTGGAAAGACTTGACTTGAAAAATAAATAGTTGACCTTGTGTCCTCAAGTATTAACACAAATGTCCAATTCAAGTGGACATGTTTATGCTCACACATGCAAACAAACGCACATGTATATATATGTGTGTGTACATATATATACATATATGTATATATGTGTGTGTATATGTATACATACACACATAAATATATATGTATATTTATGTGTGTATATATAAATACATATATGTATATATGTGTGTGTGTATATATACATAAACACATAAATATATATATATTTATGTGTGTATATATACATATATATATGTTGACAGGAGTTAGAGCCAACGTGCTTGATGAAGAGTACAGTAGTACTATAGTAACATATAATAGTGTTTTAAAAACATCAGTATTAGTCACTGCAGGGATTGTCCAGTCAGCTCTCTGTATAATCTCTGGTCAACGAGTGAATGCAGCAGGAGAAACTGCAGGTAATGCACAGTGAGTGAAGTGGCAAGTCGCCCTGTTTCCTGAACGCTCTTACTAAGCGCCACCCCTTCACCTGGATCCTCGGGAGATTCTCCTGCTGTCGTAAACACAGACGATGTCCCCCGCTGCGACAAACTCCAGAGGATGTCGACACATGACTGAGAGTTCAAGTCTGAAAATAGCAGAGAGAGAGAGAGTCTGTGGAATCTTTTAACCTTTGCTCGTGTCATGGCAAATATTGTGGTTTTATCTGCCCCCACATATTTATCCATCCTTCCAAAATCCAAATTTGCTCCAGTGCATGAGTGTGTGTGTGTATGTGTATCCCTGTGTTTATGTGAACTATCACTTAGTCCTTATTCAGCAGCAGGCAAATACTGATTCTTACTGTATATTCAATTAAATAGATTCCGATCACCCTAGGGCCACACGGTTGGTGTAGTGGTGAGCACTCTTGCCTTTGCAGCAAGAAGTCCCGGGTTCTCCGGTTTCCTCCCACAGTCCAAAAACCTGCAATATGGGGATTAGGTAAATTTGACACTCTAAATTGAGTGAGAAACACTCATGTGGACTAAATAAGAACTGGTCCACAACTGTGTGACCCTTTACTCACCGAGTTTACTTCTTTCATTATTAATGGCTTCTTGAAAGATGCAGTCTTGTGTCATGCGGATGTGTCATCTGAACTCTGTTCAGGTTCAGACCCATTTTAAAAGCCTGGACGCAGCTGAAGCACACCTGTGTCATATTTCACTTTTCGCAGCATCTCCATGCATTGCAACAAATGCATTTGACAGTCGGATAAAAGAAAAGGTAGAAACAGGAGTGCTTTTTTTTTTTTGCGTATTTCGTCTGTGTGTGTGTTAGTGTGTGTGTATAATAGGGTCAGTAAAGGTTAATGTAAACAACTCCCCTCAAAACTCCCCTCCACCAGACCATAGCGGGGGATACCACACTGGGCAAAACATCAAACTGTCTTTTCTTGTTTTTCTTCCTTCTCTCCTTTCCTTGGTGTCTATTTTTAATATTCAGATCAGCGTTAGAGTGAGAAGGGAAAACATTTTCTCGTTTAATACCGTGTCTAAACTTTACTACCTTGGCTTTGTGTCCTGCTGCTGTACATGTGTGAATACCAATGTGGGCACGATACTGAAACCAAGGTTTTAACAAACACTCTCAGAAACTGGCCGGTTGGGGCTGACGCTGCTGTGCGTGAACTGCACTTTTCCTCTCAGGCAGCCCTGATGCTGCACAGGCGTGCTCACTGACTCTTCATGCTTGTTTAAGTTGCAGAGTTATTAATTCGTACCTTTTTACAGTGGGTTAAAAGTGGATACAGTCCAATTTGTAAACGTCACGAGAACAGGCCAAGAGAAATAAATTCTGACACAGAAGTACATGCGGGTGCCAATTTTACAAATATTAATCAAAGTAATGAATGTTACAGCGGAGTCCAGCGCTGTTTAATGCTCCCAAGGTGAGTGTATTTGTTAACAGGATGCTTAGCGAGCCGTTTTTCTGATGCACCTGGGTAGCATTATACAGCCTATACAGCTTATTATATATACTCTATTCTAATTACTCCTCATTATGACAATCGTTGGTCTGCGGGACAATAGAAATGACATCAGGTTTAATATCATTAAACATACACTGTGAAAACGATAATAAATGGACCTAAATGAATACATTAGAGCTGGATGAATGGATTATTAAGCGATAAGTAAATTAATGCTCAACTATTTTGATAATCTATTCATTGGTTTAAAGATTTTTTCATGATTAAAGCAAGATAGTTTCTAGTTAGTTAGCTATAGTTTTGGCTTCTTAAATGTGAATATTTTCTTCATTTCTTTGCTCCATATAACAAAGAAATCATTAAAACTGAATCATTTTGGTTGGTGGACAACAGCTAGGCACTTTATGGACAAAATGATTACTCGATTAATCGATTATGAAAATAATCGTTAGTTGCAGCTCCAGAATAAATGGTCAGAAAAGATTAAGGAAGCAAAACATTATGGGATACCCTTAGGTAAAAAGTGTGCAGATTCATTCTCAGTATGAAGCAGAATTTATAAGAAAAATAAGACTTTATTTTGTTTGAATCTGTCCTATGCTGCCACTGTTCCAGTAGCATATTTGGTTTAGTGGTACATGACAGAATATAAAAACATGTCATAGTAAAACCAGCGAGACAGACTCTCTCTCGCTCTCTCTGATGCTGTTAGAGACACAAACAGAAGCCAAACATGTTCCTTTGCTCTGTTTATATAACACAAACTTAAACTCCCGCTGGTCTGAAAAGCAGAAACATTAACAAGCCTGTTTAGACTTTCAATGCCAACCTTTGTCAAAATGAGTATTATTATTATTATTTATTATTGATACAGTGGACAAGCTTCAGCTTGTGACGTTTGATATCCATAACTATTCTCCACAGAAGGAAAACAACATGTCAGAGTCAGAGGGAAGTAGGTAAAAAGGGAGAACCCTGACTTGTTAGCAGCTGATCTCCTCTGCTCAGTGTGAATTTTAGACTTTTTCCCCTGGGGAGCTACATTTTTCTAATGTTTCTAAACCCAGTTTTAGGGCGATTAGTTAGGCACATCGAAGAGAATGTGACTCGGTTTCTGTCTGCATTCCAGTGCAGAATCTCATAAAGCCTCTTGGCAGTGAAACACACTGTGTAACTTTCTACAGATTAATTTGGGGACTCGTATTAATTTTCCCTCGACTCCTTTTTATGTCTTCATGCAAACTTGATGCAGCGCTGTTGTTGGTATATCTTGCGTCGAGTTGTTCTACTGTGTAAAACACAGTCACACACCCACACATGCGAAAAATGTGAAACTAAAGAATAAAAGCAGTTTTCCCATGTCTTCTGTTTCACGTGGAGGGCTTTAAATGTGCAATGATTCATGTAGAAAAGGAAATTGGAAACACAATATTGAAAGTGGAGCAAGGTATTCGGGTATTTTGAAATTTCCTTTTAAAGCACAGTTAAGGATAAGATGCAAGGGGGGGCGGAAGAGATGAGACAACAGATAAAGGCAGGCAGGCAGACATGTCTCATCATCTGTGGTGCTTTATCAGTTCCTTTGTTACATCAGGGCCCGTGGTCTCTCTCTCTTACTCTCTTTCTCTGCTGAAGACACACACACACACACACACACACCAAGCAGATGTGGCCCCATCTCATATGGTTTGTGTCACATCATCAGTGGACTCTTGCTCATGGAAACACACGTGGGAGTTCACTAAAACCCCACAACAGCCCTCACTCAATTCCTCCATCTGTCCATCTCCTCCTTCTTTTATCTTTTCCCCTTCACTCGCACACTCTCGCAGACACACAAACGTGTAGACGTATACATAGCGTAATGTGTACCAGGTGTCCGAGGCAGTGGAACAAACAGTTCTGACGCAGAACCATGGTGCAAGTCTGTGATGAAATCCCTATTAACTCCTCCTCTTTCTATCTTCCTCGTTTATAGTTATTCAGTAGAAGCTGGGAGTTGTTCTGTGTTCTTGGATTTTGCTCGGTTTATTTCACACCATGCTATGAGTAAGAGTGCGACTTGGAGAGATAATTGCACTTCTACCCTGCCCCTTCCCTAATACTCCAAATAGCTGTATAAAAATGATTCAATATTATTTTAATTTTCCAGTTTTCCATCACTCATATGGGTTGTGGTGGTACACATCGACGTTTGGCCTTATGTCCTGGCCGTGTACTCCATCTCATGGTGGGGTTTCCCAAAGTGTTCCCAGGCTTGGTGGGATATGTGGTCCTTCCATCATACTCTTGGTCGGTGGTTTACTTTATATACACAGAGAGATGTCCAAGTGCGATCCCTAAGTGTAAGGCCAGACCAAGTGGCAACTGGTCATGACGTCAGCCATAAGACTCCTGACCCACACTTTGAAGCCTCCAGAGGTGCAGTTTTGCCAGGTTTTACAACCCGAAAATTCAACCAGGCACCTATTGAATGATAACCAAGTGCTTTATTGTCTATACTCCTCCAAAATGTGAACATAATTTGCTAAATTTACATTGTGCTTTTGAAGCAAACCTGAAACTACTGACTAAATTACGTGAGAAGTAGGCTCATTTTCCCTTTTCCATTCAAACTGAGTTATTTTTTCAACCAGCAGAGAGTCACCCCCTAGTGGCTACTTACTCTTACTTCCTGGTTGGCCTCAAACTGGAAAACTATAGCCCCTTTTCC
This sequence comes from Solea senegalensis, assembly GCF_019176455.1. NCBI lineage: Eukaryota > Metazoa > Chordata > Actinopteri > Pleuronectiformes > Soleidae > Solea > Solea senegalensis. The sequence goes on from NC_058034.1 coordinate 16,137,596, forward strand.
ACCAACTTTTCCAGGAACTTTTATTGCCTGGAACTTATTTACCTGGGGATAAGAATTCCATATAATCTGTGCGGTTTGCTTTTCCACCGCACCTCAAAGTTCTTGAAAACAAAACTCGGTCGGCCTGAAGTCCCTCTGAACCGCTTCCTCAGCAAACACGCTCAAAACACACTTGTCTTACATCCTTTTCTCTTGCTCCATATTGTTGAAATGAATAAGTTCTTCTTTCTTCGTCTTCTTCTTTTAAAGGTGGGTTGCAGCCACACTGGCTTAAACAGCTGCCAAAATGTGTTCCACCAATCAGTGTTCCTCAGCACACAGCCCCGCCCCTCTAGAGTTCCTGGTTACCTGAAAAGTCTCTCTCCAGTGTTGGTTGGAAGTAAAACCACAGTGGTAATCATCCAGTCAAAATACAGAAGGAAATGGTAAAATAGAGGGATCTGTTGGCGACACGTTTAAATATCAGACATCCTATCTTGATCCCCTGTGTGCCAGTACGAATCTTCCTCCTCACCCTCTCTCTTGATCTTATTTTCTCAGTTGTTAATTTGCACAGCGCAGCACAACAGCTGCATCCAGCAGCTTTCTCGCCTGTGTGAGCCTTTATATCTTCTACTGGCTTCATGTTTGAGTCTGCTTACTTTTCCCACACTCATCTCCTATCACTCTGCTGTTCAAACATGTCCAGTTGCTTGATATAATATCTAATAATAACATTGTATTGTCAGAAATACATGCTGATGCTCAAGGCCTTTGAAGGCATGAACCAGGTTTTGGAATCGTCTTTTTGATATTGACCCTTATGTACAGTAGTTGAAGTATTTCAGTAGCCACCTGCTACAGCATATTTATCTTTTATTGGCATATTGGACCATCAGATCAGAGGCTTTCCAGTATCATTTTGTAGAGATGTAATTGTCTAATTGCATTTCCATGGTACCAGATTTCTGCTTCACACCAGGGTTTGCGACCCGGTCAGAACAAGGGCCTTTCTGCTGTTGTTCTTCCCACATGCAATATGGGGATTAGGTAAATTGGACACTCTAAACTGACTGTGAGTGTAAGAGTGGGTGGTTGTGTGTCTCTATGTGTTGCCCTGTACCTCGCCTTTCGCCCTATGTCAGCTGAGATTGGCACAGCTCCCCCCGTGACCCTCATGTGGAGGATAAAGTGGTAGAAGATGGATGGATGTATATTTCTGCTCCGGTGATAGTAATATAGCTCTAAAATTCACCATTTTAAATTGAGATGCATTGGTCTTATTTGTCTGAGCCTCTGTCTACTGTAACTTAAGCTTTTGTCTCTTTGTCAAGAGCTGGTCATGGCTTCAATAAGCATCAATAAGAGTGCAAAGGATGATGGGTACACATGGGACGATGGTCCCACTTCCCTCCTCTCTGCTTCATTGTTTATGAAACAAAACAATAGTTTTTGCCTGTCATTTGATACGGTCAGAGGCTCTCAACAATATTGTGATGTGTCACGATGCAGTTTGAGGGCTTAAGAGGCACATTTGGTTTGAGAGGTGAACTATACTGATGCATTTGTCTTTTCGAGTCCTCCTGCTCATCCCTCTTTCTTTTCCTCTTCACTCTGTCCTGCAGCCTTTCTTTTTTCTCCACCCACTTGCTGCCAGCTGAAGTTTGGTTTGGTTGTTTTTAAATGTTTTTCCAAAGGTCTGGCAAAAGTCTCACATGCTTTTCAAAGGGATTTTAGGAATTTGTTCCGCTACTTTTCATTTAAGTACTACAAAGCCTGAAATGGTGTGTGTGTGTGTGTGTGTGTTTGTGTAGATATTAAAAATGTAGAGCAAGTATATCCGGTGAAATGTTCTGTAAAATCTCATTTGACATTTATAAATGCAGCTGTCTCACTATATTATGGACACATGCTGTACTGTAGGATACTAATACACAATCACTTTCTTTAACGTTGCTGAGGAAAGTCATTTTGGTCTCAAATGCTACTATTTCATGAAATGCAGTGAATAAAACAGCTTTATGTGGAACTGTGACATCAATACATGTGTAGTCCAGTCATTAAATCATTAGTTATTCTTAGTTTCTGCTTAAAGTGTTTCTAACCAACATGATCATCATGAGTTTTAATCACAAAGTTTTAACCACAATTTAAATCTTAAGACCTAAACTTAATCAAATCCACAAAATGAGTTTCTGACCAGGTTTTGGTCTCCATTAAGACTACAACAGGCTAGTGATTTCAGAAAAAAGTGGGGACAAAAGCAGAAAGCTCTGCCTGTTGGATGCATGTAAAGCCCACATGATCACAACAACAGTGTGTGTGTGTGTGCTACTGCTATTTCAGAGGTTAAACATTTTTCTTTAACCTCTGAAATCAGAGGCTACGAAGCCGCACAGCGAGCGTGAGCTAGCCGTTAGCACCACGCTAGCTCATCCTGAGGCGAGCTGCTAAAACAACATTATTTCATAAACCAGCGCCACCTTTTGACTTTCAACAGCCTCCGTTTGTTAATTATACCCCAAAAACCAGCCATGCCAAGAGCGTTCTGTGTTTAAATGTGTCCTGAAGCTCCACACACGGAGCTAAGTACGTCTGCGGGGCCGGGCTCCGGGTTTACCTGCGGGACGAGTCACTCACCCTGTGTGGGTTGGGCTAATGCAAAATAATGAAAACAAGGGGGGTGTTCTCTGAAGACGCGCTGTTACCAGTGAAACATAAATATGACTTACTTAGATATTATTTCAAATGTGTGATCAGTGACGAGTCCAAGTGAAAACTTTGTAGGGATTCACTGGACCCTCTCCTGCCCTTTTCCATTTACACGGGCAAAAACTGTGACCATGACCTTAAACGTTCGACCACCAAAGTCAATTCCTTTTGTGTCCAAGTGAACAATTGTGCCAAAGTCGAGGCGGTCCAAAGATATTACTTTCAAGAGGATTGTTTGCTGAGGTAACAGTGACATCCAACTTTTGAGTTCACTGCTCGAATCTAATCAGTTACATCTCTGTAAACTATTTTTTCCCTCAAGGTATTTCTTAGATATGGCACGGAACAGATGGACAAACCATAAATGTCAACGCTGTTTGAAATATGATTTACAAAAAAATCATGTAAATGTAGTTAGCACTGGCACTGCACTGCCACCAAACCTCATGTGACTCATGTGGCTGTAAACCATACACATGCAGAAATAATAAAATAAACTCTAAAGAGGTGATGACAAGCTGGATGCATAATTTAGCATAAATAGTGTTTTACACTTCGCCCAGTGAACAAGTGAGCGTGTAGTGAGAGTGGGCACATCTGGTGTGTAGCTGTCTCGCTTTGTCTCTCTCCCTTTTCCTCTGGACCTGTTTCACTGTTTATCTTTCATCTCCTCTCTCCTTTTCAACTGACACTCACTTATATCCCCCCGCCATCCACTCCGAAACTGCATCTCTCCTTCCCTCCCTCTTCCATTTCCTCCCCTCCCTCTCGCTGAGTGTAGCTGTCATCCCTCCATCGTGGCAGGTGAGGCCATAAAACAGCAGGAGAGGCCAGAGGAGGGCTGAGAGACCAAGTGTGTGTGTGTGTGATTAATTATTATACAGGTATCTGATGAGCTCCTGTGCCAAATGTGCACACATGTAGACACAAACTCATTAATCTCGCCTTTAGTTGTTGCACTGCGCTGCTGTATTAAACAGTAATATCTCTGACCTCTGCTGTGTCTGCTGCACTCTCTCCCGCCGACACATAACTCATCGTGTCACCTTCAAGGCCAAAAGTGTCTGCTCATCTTTCAGCTCCTCTTACACAAACACACTGCATGTATATGATTTACAGCCTACACGTGATATTTGAGAGTGTAAGGTATGTACCACATGCATATCAAGTGTTTTCACCTCATATCCATTTGTGACAGTGCCCACATTCCTGTTTTCTGTCCTTTCACTGCTTTACTGCAGAAAGTAAGTAAGTAGTAAAACAAATACAGTTAAGTTTTAAAGTTTTTGCATTAACTTAAAAAAAGTTTCAGAAGTAAAAGTTTAAAAAAGTGAGGAGTTAGGATTGAGCCATGGTAGCTCAGTGGTAGGGCGAGTTGTCTTTCAACTGGAAGGTTGTGGGTTCAATTCCTGGCTCTATATGTGTGCTTGAGCAAGACACTCAGCCATATGTTGCAGCGTGTGAATGGCAAAACTGTAGTTTAAAGCATCTCATCAAGACTAGAAAAGCTCTATATAAATACAGACCATTACCAACTCTTCTTCTTCTGATTTTATTTGGTAGTAACGAGTTACAAAGATAGTTAGAGGAAAATGTAGAGGAGTAAAAGTAGCTAGAAATATAAAGTACCAATATGTGAATTTTCGACTTAAGTATAGTAACAAACTATTTGTACAGTAAAGCAAAGCAAATGCCTAAAGTGCATATAAGGTAGGAGTGTCAAACTCAAATGACCTGGGGGCTAATGAGGGTCGAGTCTAGTCAAGAGGGGGCCGGTCTAGAGAAAAAAAGTGTTAAAATACAACTATTCACTAGCAGGTGGGCAATATGATCTAAAAACTCTAAAATGATATTCCATCATGGTATCACAATAAAGTGATCCATGCTGATATTTCACTGAGAAAAAACTGAGAAATTAATCTAAATTTAAGTACATAATAATGTAGACAACTGTAATTAACATCAAGCAATCATATACTACATGTATGTCATTTGATGTAGAATGTAATACATTTAATACTGTGATAATTACAGTATTACAGTAAATGAAATTAATTTCTATTATTACTATTAATAAAATAGAATTCAATTCTGTCTTTATCTTATCACCATTTAAAGAAAGAGGAGGCTGTGGGCCATTTTTTCATGATAACGTGATAACAAAGTGATGGGCCACATTTGGCCCATGGGCCACCAGTTTGACACCGAAAGGCTTTGTTTTTGTGAGTGGTATTTTAAATTTTGGCCAGTAACTCCAAAAGGTTACACACTGGACCTTTAAGCCAATGTGTGTATTGCCGGTGGATGTCACACATTTTAGCAGAATTTGAATATAATTGGTATAAAATGCACATTCATATGAGTTCCTATCCACTGCTGTTAAGCGAATATTCAGAGTGAGTTTTCAGAGTTTCACAGTAGCTCAGACTAAAGCCTGGATCACTTCAGGAGGATAAGAAGGTGCAACCTGATGACATAAATGAAGAGTGCCAAGCACGTTCAAAAGGTGTGTGATGATAAAGTGTTTTGTTGCTGTTTCCCATCTATTATTGCAGTAATATTTTCTTTTTGCACTGAGTGGAGGAATGCTGCGGTTTCCTCATCAGTCCACACATCAGCTCTCACATGCTGTTTCTTTTTCCAGTGCAGTGAAATGCAGAAGTCGGAGTGACGTTTATGTCTAGACGTCATCCTTTATTCCCCAAATCTGTTTCCATTGTACTTATTCATGTTTACTTTTAATGTGTTTGCCAAACAGGGTAAAAACGTCAATGTAATATTTCAAATATTTGGAATATTTTGTGTTTCCATTCGGGGGCAAATTGAATATGGAATCCCACTCTGTCTGGCCTCTGATTTCAAGGTATTTCCATCTGAAGAGCCACCACTAAATCTCATTTGTATCTAATTCTGATGTGAACATAACTTAGGTTCCCAAGACTGCAGACCTTTATGTCTTCCTCTGCTCCCCCATGATTGGCTGATTGGATAATTGCATGAGATAGAAGGTGTACAGGTGTTCCTAATAAGGACTTTCGTAGGAACTTCCCACCGTGCCCACTGTGGTGGAAATTTGTCTTAAGCCACTCCTCGTCTGTAAAAATATCCTGCAGCATGTAAAACATCGACTTCATGGAAAACATCTGTTTACACACCTACAGTACAATGACAGACAAATATCAGAGAGTACGTAAGGAGTGCCACATGTAAACTTCACCTTCCAGACTCTGTGACCACCCAACAGAGGAGGAGGAGGAGGAGGAGGAGGAGGAGAAGCTTAGGAGAGCTGGGGAGGAAGGAGAAGACGTGAGACCGTCAAACGATAGAATTGAAGGAAGCTGTGGAGGAGGCAGAGGAAGGCAGCAAACAGATGAGGGGAAACCAAAATACCTGCCGACCACAGAGAGGGATGGGGTCGGGGAGGGGAGGGAAGCGAAGGACGAGAGGACAGGAATGAAAAATGAAACGTGTCTGTAACAGATCAAAGTGGGAGTACAGAAGAAAAGGAGTGAGAACAGACGGTGCAGCGTGTAGAGAAAGGCACTTGGTTGGTGAAAGGTGTTTTGGGGGGGAATTTTGACAACCTTAAGCTCAGCCCAGCATGTGGTAGAGTGATGAGACCCATGAGAGCTCCTCCAAAAACATATCGCACTTAAGGATCTGGTTACAATAGCGCAATGCTGTGTGTGTGTGTGTGTGTGTGTGCTTGTATTGGACTATCTCTGTGTCTCCTCATATCCAGACTCCTTAAGGAATGCGTCATTAACAAGCAGTGGAGAGAAGGGGAAAACAACTAAGAGGTGATGCGAGAGAGGGAGGGAGAGAGAGAGAGACGCATCACCTCTCTCTCTCTCTCCCTCCCTCTCTCAAAACGATGTCTTTTTTGGACGACACAGATCTGTAGAAGTGGCTGTGAGAGTTCGATAGTTTGTTACTTCCTGGAGATTGAAGGTTGTGGTCAGCTCGGATGGAAGTATTAATGGAAAACAAAAAAAATCAAACATAGCTGAGGTGCAGGACACAGTGCAGTAACACCATTCATTCATATGGCAAAAGCATTTCACAGATGTGTGGGGTTTTTTTTATGTTTCCATATTCTCAATACAAAGACAGGTAGTGTGTTGATGTACCTTATACATATTATACATAAACTGACATGTCATCCCACATTCACGTTTTCTTTATACCACATTTCATCTCCCAGTGATTGTGCCCTCTGTACATGTGATATTTGCTCCAGATCATAAAGACAATGTTGGTTTGGGCAAATATTGTAATATTCCTACAGCGGAACATACAGTCTTAGACAGACAAATTTCTGTTTCAAAAAACTGTCATTTGAGAAACTGAAGTGATTCATTTTATCTATATGGCAAAAGTTCCAATAGGTAACCATGACAAATCTTATTACATTTAAATTTTGTATTATTTCACAATTGCACACTTTATTTGATTACTTTAAAGTGCTGAGTTACCTCTTACTGTTACTGTTACAGCTTTACTTATCTATTTATTTATTTAGTTAGTTCACCTCCTGAGTAACAGATTGATCTGCAGTTGTCTTTAGGTGCATACGCTACAAAAAGATAGTCAGCTGTTTTAAAAAGTCTGTCACTGACCATCGTTACATTCAGTGTACTCTGTGTACGATAAATGTGATTTAAAGTAAAAAACAACCCTTTATTAATCATGAATAATGTGTGACAGCCCTATTTTTTCAAGTTTTTACATCGATAATTCGATTCTTTAAACGTTTTTATGGCAATATAAATGATAATAGAAGGTTAAGACATCAGTGTGAAGAAATTACAGTAGGTACTCAAAAACGCAGGTATGTACGTGCGTAGATATCTTCCTTCATCCTTTACATCTGTTCACCGAGCCTTGGTTTTCTGCAGCCACATTTCATCTCTGCAGGAGACAAGTGTTTTGTTCTCGGAAGATAGATTTTGGGCAGCGTGTCACTCTAAACTTAGGCAAACTTCTTCTTCCATGACTGAAATTAAACGAAGCAACTGCACGACATTAAACAGTGATCAGGCTCCACGCTGAGACCGAGAGTTTATGTCCAAGCACATGTGGCTTCGTTGGCTTTGGTTTGCTGGGGCTTTATGAATCCCAGTGTTCCCATGTAGTGTTTGCCCTGTGTTTTATATATGAAAATGAAAAGTTTACATAGTCTTCGACACAGTGCTGTTGAAGACCTAAAAAAAGCCCTGTTATCACTGTGAAAATACTTAGTCATCAGTCCGCAGATGAACCCATTTGAAACAATCCTGAGGTTGTGGAGACGACGTTTTCATCCAACAGTAGCCATTTATTTGTGCAAAGATGAAGTATTTATGGCTTTTTGTTGATTCTGTTTGTTCCCCTGGAATCAGGGAGATGGAATAAATTGAGAGAGTGATTGAAGCCAGACCCACTGTGGAGCTGAGGGAGACAGACGGACTGACAGGCAGAGGGAGGAGGGGAAGGAGGTTTGGGGTGAAACCGCAGTTTTTATACGTTGTCTGGTTTTAATTTGGTAAGAGCCATCACTCACCGGTTCACTGGGGTGGCAAACCAGATGAATATGTGCGTGTGAGCTGGAGCAGTGTGGATTTTTTATTTTTTTTGTTCTTCTTTAGCGCGTTTTCTCTACCTGCTTAAACACAGAGAGTTGTAAATGCTAAAACCATGTGACAGGTTGTAACTTAGATGAGTTCTTACTCTTTCTTCTTTTTTTTTGCAAACCTCAGCCATTTAAAGGAAGAATTAACTTTTTAAACTATTTCCGTACAGACAAACCTACTAATGGAGGAAGACATCAACATATCTTTCAACTTGTAAACGTATTGTTATATGCAGTCTAATAGTTACAGTTAACATTCCAGTATATGTTGTCCCGTGAAAGAAATGACTTCAGACTAAACTATGTATTAAACAAACATGCTGACTGTGGTTTTTCACTAGAGATGGGACAATACCACTTTATTGTGTCTGATACAATATCAAAAACTTGAGTATCTTCCACATACAGTCATTTTAGACCAGGGGTGTCAAACTCATTTTAGTTTATGGGCCACATTTGATATCAAGTGGGCCAGAAGAGTAAAATAATAGCATAATAACCTATAAACAACAAGAACTCCTAATTTTGCCCATTGTTTTACAAAACATATTATGCGCAAACGGTCATTTCCTGAGAAAAATAAGGGCAATTTCAAGAATATTATGCTTTATTTACCATTTACACATGCAATACTTATAGATCACAGTGGATCTACAAAGGCTCCTGTGGGCCAGTTCTGCCGTATGTTTGGCACCCCTGTTTTAGACCATTTATGAACGTGTGCAGCTGTTCGCAACATATTTGTGCCGAGTCATTTCAAAGACACAATTCTCCAACTGTGTTCTCCCAAAAAGAAGTCAATCAAAAACAGCCCAAACATGACTCAGCTAAAATGTTAGTTTCAGGTTTTTATTTATTTTTATTATTTTTCTACATTTTTATCTGTCCGATATCCGATCCAGAGTTTTTGACCAGTATCGGACTGATACCGACTCCCATCCCTCTTTTTCACTGACTAGTTCACATGTGATGAAACTTGTGTAAGTGTACATTGTAAGACACTGTGCTTGTGTTGTTGTGTAGTGTCTTCAGCCATGCAGGGAGCTGTGGGAAACCAGGAAGGTGCTGTCTCCAAAGTCCTGTGAGGTAAGATGTGGGTCAGTGTGTGTGTGTGTGTTTACTTGTATTTGTCACCTATTTAGCACATTTCCAGGCATAAGCACTCACCTTGTCAGGACCAGTAGTCCTCACAGAGACCAAAATCCAGTCCTAATGAGGCAGAACCTGTTTTGTGAGGACGTTTAGAGCTAAGATTTGAATTGTGGTTAGGTTAAAGTGAGGGTTAGACATTAACTGGTTCAGGATCCTTCTGTCAAAATGAATGGAAGTGAATAAACAATGTGTCAGAAGAATAGCTGCATATTTGTGTGCACTGCAATACGCTTGTGGGCTTTTGAATGTGTTGCACACATATGAGATTGTGCAACAATTCTGTGTATGTTTTGCATGTATATACAGTATGTGTGTGCGCGTGTGGCCCAAAATGATTATTTGCAGAGCCAGTTGCTGTGGTTTTCAGAGTTTTTCATCGCAGCAGCTGATGCATGTTACAGGCTGGATGGCTGACTGGCTGGCTGGTTAGGAACACAGGGTAATTCAGATCTATCAGCTGAGGTTTGTGTATACATTTAGATCATTTGCAGCCATGTGCACAGAAACACACACACACACTTTCACCAGCTTACATCCCAGACCTCAAGGGCTGCCTTCAAAGGCGTTTTATGAGGAAACTCTGTCACCTCTGCTGTGTTGTTCTGCACATTGTGTGTCTCTATATTATGTATGATTTCCATTGTGTGTGAACTGTACCAATAACAATAATAATAATTACCGTGCGCTCTCTTGCTCTCAGAAGCAGACAGAGTGTGTAACGAGCAGGGAGTTCCTTGCCTCTCTGAGGTCGTCTCGTCAGGGCGACTGTCCACCACCACAGCGAGCCACCGGCTTCGCTGCAGCCTGTGTGGAGAGCTGCTCCTCAGACCAGCACTGTCCCTCCCCCAGAAAGTGCTGCTCCAATGGCTGTGGACATACTTGCCAAGCCCCAGCCAACCCATACAAAGGTAAATGCTTTCAGAGTTGGTTTAAGGCTCGTTTAAACTGAGATTATCATCAAAGAATATGATGTGACAACAGTCGTGATGAAGAAATCGTTATCATTTATTTTGTATGGCTTGTTTATCCCTGTGTTGACTGATATGCTGTAAATCATAGCCCGCAAACAGTTGTTGATTCTGTTGGGCTGGAGGCACTTGAGAAATATAGTGGTGTTTAAATGTATTTAATGTGCAGATTTTTTAATAAACCTTAAAAGTTCCTTACTTTATTGCCTGCTTGTGTGTTACCTGAGGTCCCATGCAGCTCCATGTGAAATCAGAACTTAAACCCGCAATCTATGAAGATGTTTATTATAAACAAACAGCACTTGACTCAAGATTTATTTTCTGATGCACATGAAACCACAGTATGTAACATTTGGTGATTTTTCTTGTTATTCTGCCTGTCTTTGTTCTTCATGAACATAAACGATGTAACATTTAGGGATGTGTGATATTATTGGCACGATGTCTGTATTGGTGACAGATATTTTTGCTTTAAAATATGTTATTGGATATCAGCAAACACATTAACATCTGCCAAAATGACTACGATTTTATGTGTTTTTTTCTTTCTTTCTTTTTTCTTATACCTTGGCTTAGCTAATTGTGTGATTTTAATTCATTCTGTTTGTAAAGTGTCCTTGTGTGACATGAAAGGCGCTTTTAAATTAAATTTATTATTATTACAACAGTAGGCTAAATAAGCGGCTCCCTCCTTGACTTCTATGCTGGTGCCCTCTACAACTATAATTTTTTTTTACATTTATTTATTTATTCTGCTCAAAAAATTACAATTATTTCACAGGGCACAGGGGAAAATATATGTATATGCATATATATATCAATATTGGTTATCAGCCTAAGCATTCCCGATCTATTGGCAAAATATCTGATCTCTTGCATCCCTAGTTACATTATTTGTTCATCTGAGGGAGCATTTGTGTGTATATAACAGCAGCACAGGAGAGGGCGGCGACAAGAGGCGTTTAGTGGACGCCGTCTGTCTTGACGTAAAACAAAGCCCTAATTAATCCAGTGCAATGAATGAATAGACGTTTGTTGGTATTTAAAAATGATCGACTACAGTCTTAAATCTAAATTTACTGAATGTCACCTAGTCATTCATGTACCTTTTTTTTTTGATTGACTTAAGAGCCCAGCACCCACACAGGTGATATCAATTATTTTGTGTGCTTGTTAGCGCTGCAGTTGATTGACATGTTCCCGTTTGGGTCGGAGAAAGGATTTCATCATCATTCATATTAGTCCAGAGTTCAGTGACCTCACAAAATCAAGAACATATTTTTTTTTACATAAACTCAATACACGTCCAATCATCCATCCAACCACGTGTTCTTTGGCGTCTTTAGAAATCCAGTGACACCACGTATTATTCGTACTCTCCTAAGAATTATATTCAGATGGCTTCCTGTTTCGTCCCCTCAGGTGTTCCCCTGAAGCCTCGCAGGGAGATGAGCTTTGTAGAGAATCCGGAAGGTCACGTGAAGGTGGTGTGGGTGTCAAAGTTCAACGTCAGCGTGGAGCCGATCATTTACATGCTTCAGTCCCGCTGGAACGTGGGCATCCATCCCAGCGAAGACCACGCCACGCCATGGACTACTGCCGCCATGGTAACGCAGCCGCATGGCCCTTTCACCTTTCATCCCTGGTCCTAATTTGAGGATCAGAAGGTTTATAATGACTCCCTGACTACAAATTAAGTTGTTTTAGGAGTTTGAAGAGTTATCATCTCGTTACTGTCACCCTCCTGAGATATTATGTGGAGATGTAACAACCCAGCACATGGTTGATTCTGTCTGAAATTGCTACTTAAGAGAGTCACTCAATCTATAAGAAAAAAAAGGTTTCCTGGTGCCGTTAACAGTGGAGCAAGCAACACCACAGAGATTGTAACATATCCTTACTTCATAAGTCTCAATTTGCCTGGAATGATGAAACTTCTCAGCTATGGAGATGGATGTTAGACTGTGTTTCCACCTCATCAGTCTGCTGCCTTGCTGTCTAAACCTCTCCACCCCAGCCAGTCTCCCATTCTGCCAGGGTAAACTGTGTGTGTGTGTGTGTGTGTGTGTGTGTAAGTGATTGTGTGTGCGCGCACTGTACGCCCATGTGTGTGTGCCTGTGTGAGGTTAGGTAAATAAGCAGAGCTTAAAAAGGAACCACAGGCAGCCACAGTCGTTCCACCGGCTGACGCTGAATGACTGAACGCTCATTATGGACTTAAATAGATGGCAGCTCGTGTGTGTGTGTGTGTGTGTGTGTGTGTGTTTGCTCTGTCAGGGAGACAAAACATGAATCTTTAGCAGCTTCAACCATCATTTTGGCAAATCTATTATCAGATGAACTTCACTCCAAGTGTGTTCATCTGACTTTCCAGCTCATTAACTTGAGAAAACTTGTATGTTTAAAACTACACAGGGTGCTGTCATGTTTTTGGACGGAAGATGTTTTATGGATATGAACTTAGTTGGCAGTAGTTTATTAACTGCTAAAACTAATCTGGTATAATAGGAATTTAACGTCTTTGTCAGCGCATGGCTGGAAACTGACAGTCAAGTATTCGGTCGTATGCCTCTAATTAAACAGGCCTGCAGCAAATCTAACCTTCGTTAAGGATACAATGTTTCTTTTATAAACTGTAGCGAGCATGTTGATTCATCGTTTCAATTTTATGTGTTTTAGTTTTTATAGTGTTAAATTGTGACAGTGGTACAATCCAGAGCAAGAAGGGTCACTGGTTCGGTTCCTCGTGTGTGCGCAGGTTCTCTTTGAGTACTCTGGTCTCCTCCTACAGTCCACAAAAACATGCAGATTAGGGATTAGATTAACTGGACACTCTGAATTGGCTGTAGGTGTGAATGTGAGAGTGAATGGTTGTGATGGACTGGCAACCTCTCCATGGTTTACTCCCATGGTTTGCTCTGTGTCAGCTGGGATTGTCTTCAGCTCCCCTGCAACCATAATCTTATTCTCACTGAAAACAACATTGTTGTATGATTGTGCATAATATTATTATTATTATTATTTTTACGTGATGGACTGTTGGTTTGCAACTGCTTCCAGGCAAAAGTATCCTACTGCAAGTAAATCAATAATGTGTTGTATGTTTTGAATAAAAAAGTAATTTATTGATTAGGGTGTTAGTAGGCTGTTGTGCTGCTAGTTGTTTTCTGAGTATTATAATACAAACCATGTCAGCAGGAAAGTGAGTATTTGAGCATTTGAGAATTGTATGTCATCCTCTGGGATTATATAAATTCACTAGAATCTGTATCTTACTGTTTATAATTGAATCTTTTAGATCAGTGGTTCCCATCTTTTCACACTCGCCTGCAGACATTTGGACCTCCAGCCACGTACCCCATAATCCCACACTGCACACAGAGCATACATCAAATAAAGTATCTTAAAATGAGGGTAGCCTATGATTATGCACCTCAGACTTTTTATGCCAGTTTCAAAATGTAATCATCTTGGGAATCATTGTTTTCGATGAAATACTGTGAAAGTAAGACTGCATCATGCCATTATTTTAATGTCGCGTCTATATTTTCAGACCCTTTCTGAAGAGGTGGTTCTGCCAGATCTGAGACCTCAGCGCTGGTACCAATTCAGAGTAGCAGCCATCAACAGCCACGGCAGCAGGGGCTTCACGACACCGAGCAAACACTACATCTCCAGTAAAGGTAACACAAACACAGTCACACGTGTCCCAGCAGAGGACAGTGACACCTTCAGCGTACTGTAGTTTGACATTCTAGTCCAGAGACACCAAGCAAAACACATTTGACAAGAAGTATTACACCTACGAATTTAAAACTCAGAGGAAAAAGTCCAACACTCAGGAGCCGTTTCCTTCCTCTCCTCCGCTGTTCTCTCCCTCTTTCACTCAAAGATGATGGATAAGGCACACAGCTGGAAAATGGCAGTCCATAAAGCACGGACAGGAAATACACACTCGGCTGCAAATTGCAAATGTTGTTAACTCTGACACTCACTTGCATACACGTACAGTATGTGCTGTACACACTCAGTCGGGTTCGGTGCCAAAATGAAATACCCGGTGTTGGTCGGTAAGACGGTGTGAAAGTGAGAGCAAGACAGTCAGAAACACACACACACACACACACACACACACAAACTGTAGGAGGTCCTCGCTGTAATACCTCGCAGGCTGAGGTCATATTGGTGTGATGCCAGGATTGGCTGGAGATATGAATCCCCCGCCAGGATTGGCGAGAGCATGTTTCTCTGTGAATAATGACTTCAGGTTGGACCCGGCTTTGGAAAAAAAAATAAAAAATTCTTTATCAGTTGAACACATAGAAAACTGCAGCGTCTGGGACTGCATTTTCCACTGCCATCAACAAAATACTAAATGGTGGAATTCTCCGTGACTCCTGTAGTGTTTTATAAACATTACAACCTGTGCCTTGGCACGCTGAATATTCCCTGGCAGCTCCTGGTGGCCCATCAGCATATTAACGTTGTTGGACATATGGAAAATATGGAGCTTTCTCGCGGCGAGGGAGACGGACGCGAGGACCAGTGCCATTCTCATCATTTCTATCTGCTCTGTGTAAAGCAGGATATTGTGCTTGTCTGCGTTGCATGCAAGTGAATGTAGACAAGTTTTCCTCGGAAAGTGTTTTTTAGCCAACTGGCTGCTTTCTATAGCAGTATATACAACTGACAGAAGGACGAGCGGGTGGTGTCAGTTTATGTTCGAATTTCACTCCCCGCTGCCAAGCGAAAAACAGTGTATATCCCATAATGTTGGAGGAGTGCTAGTTAAGGACATACTGTGTGTGTGTGTGTGTGTGTATTTATTAGGCCATGGGGTTTTTTAAAATATTGGTTCAAATCCATTGCTGTGAGGACAGTTTAGGATGACCTCACAACCTAAAGGGGCTTTTTTCGTAAATAAAGTTCCATTGTGTCACTTAACCCTCTTATGAACATCACGATATTCAGGATTTATTTTGATTTTATGGCTGTAGAACTGTTAAAAATGCTTCTGCCACTTTTTCCAAGGTAACTTTCACTTTCAACCGTTTAGGAATTACGGTACTGAGAAGCTGACGTCACAAACGTGCGATGCGCTGCAGAATCTTGTCTGTGATTGGACGGTTGTTACGTGGAAGTCCTGAGGGCTACCATAATGACAAGTATATGGGCGCAAAGTTCTTCTCTGCTTTCCGGTGTCCATCCATCCATCTTTTACCGCTTTATCCTCCACATGAGGGTTGTGGGATTGACATAGGGCGAAAGGCTGGGGTCACACCCTGGATAGATCGCCTGTCCATAGTTTTTGAATTTCCTAGATATCACAAACAGTCTAGGAGTTACGGTAATGAGAAGAAAATGCGACAGGATGGTCACAGAAGGGTTAAACACTGTCCGACGAGTAAAAACAAACATAAACTGAGCGTCTGCTCAGTTTATGGAGCAGTGAGTGACTGAGATGCTGGTATGAGGAACACACACACACATACAGAGACTCTGCTGATTAGGAGGAAATTTCTCAAATGATTGGAAGTCAAAGCATGGTCTGAAGACGAATATCTGCACAATAATCTCAGCGTGAGTGCTTGTGCACTCTCATATACTTCAAGCACCTGGGTTAAGGGTTAAACACAAACTAAAACATTCCGTATAGCATCTGATCGCCGTCAGAGTCTTGTGTTTCCAGTTCATTTGTCTGATTAGTCAGGGGCTGGAGGTCAGGGGTCACAAATCAGGAAGCTGGCAGATGTCAGGGTGGTTACGGTTTCTCCCCTGTGACCCGATGCTAACCACAGAGAGAGAGAATGTGATTTTATTTTATTTTTTTTAAAGAAAAAGAAAAAACTTCCCTTTTTGTTCTAATATTAGTGTTGCGCAGGAGCTGCCAGCAGTGATTACATGGGAATGTCTAGATCAGAAACCTCATCTTGATGTCTTTATCTGAAGAAACAATGGAATGAAACCTAGCTGATTGAGGGAGGAGCACGGAGTGAAAATAAGCCTCAGACACATGTGTGTCTGTTGGTTCTGATCTGTTCTACTGCTGGCACTACACCACAAACTGAAGGACACCCTTCTCCTTCCAAAGAAACGCCACTTACACATGCAAACACAAACAGGCCACATCTTGTAGCCCTAATATGTCGTCCCAACTTTGATCTCCGCATTTGGGTCAGCCAAGCACAGCCTCGGGGGCCCGTGGGAGGCCCGCCATGGGGGATGTAGTTTTAATCAGATACATTTAGTCGTTTTAATCAAATACAGGATTGGGATTTCAGAGTCTTAATGTGATACAGAGCCCCAGCGCTAGAAGAGCACTGACCTCAGGATTTCATTTTGGAGGCAAACGGTGACTAGTGGTGGTCGCCTTTGGTATTTGTTGTGGTAGCTACTGAACAGGGAGGCTCCAGGCTTCTCCAGTATCACTCACCTTTGATGCCGGAAATCTAATTGGCTTTGTAGACTCGAATGAGACCAAGAGGAAATTAGTCTTTTCCCTCCCATATTGGCGTCTTGACTCTGCTCTGCTGCAGCAGATTAAACGTGGAGTTATTAGACAATGCAGTCAAGCTGGCGAACGGCCACAGCTCAGTTGGATTCACCAACTCCACAACAGTCGCTCGCCAATAGATATAGTTGAATGATTTGTTGTTTCGTCATCCAAATCATAATTTAAGAGTTGAAGCGTGTGACTGTTGATTTTACGAGCTGCTTAAACGTACGTGGCAGGCAAATTCACTCAGCTAAACCTTCACCATGCTGTGGAAGACACAGGACTCTACATCATGTTGTGTGCCGTGTCTTTTTGGAAGCCAATGACAACAGTGTGCACCTTGTTGTGGAAATTTGTGGCTACTTGTGCACATGCACCGAGTTTGGTTTGGAATGTGTTGTGAATGCTGCGCGCAATAGTTACACGTGTTGCACTGAAACATTTATACATGCTGCGTTTTCCACAGAATTTCACGGGCTTTTTTATCAAGTTAAATGAACATGATAGTGTTGTTGTTTAACTTTGTTTTCTACATCTAATGTAATATCTAACAATGTGATAAATTAGCATATGAATGTAGAACGTAAACTAAACCAGAAGTTGAGAAATGTGCTAAGAAAGTGGCAAGGAATGACTTGGAGGAACCAAGTTAGTGTTTTATTTTCTAAAATGAATGTTGGATCAAATTAAAGCTGCAGTCCTGTAACATTACATGGACTTACTTTTACTAAAGTGGTGACGTTGTATCACCATTGTATGATCTATATATTATCTTGCCAGTTTGGTACTGGGGGTAGGGCTAAACAAACAAGCGAAATGCTATTGAAATAACAATATGTCTTTAGTTTAGTGTGTCAAAATCTCATTTTAGATGAATTAATGTCTTGATTTATACATGTCTTATTCTACAGACTGAAGACAACATTCTCACAATTTCTCACAGATCTGCACAAATACCACACAGAAATCATTGAGAGCAAATGAGAGCAAATGTAAAAATTACCCTTTCCTCTGATATCGCAATCACAATGCCTGTCAAAATACTCACAATTAGATACCTACTTAAAATTGTTCAAACAAGGCAATCAGAGATGGCAGACGCAACAAGCCTCTGTTGGCCTCTGGTGGTCATACTGGCAAGTGAGGAAACACAAACAGACAGACAGACACACAGAGCCGTGGGGTGAATTAATGAGAATGTGTCCTTATCATGATGGTAGCAGTGTTAATGATGATTACTTTTCTCTAACTACATCTCTCTCTCTCTCTCTCTCTCTCTCTCTCTCTCTCTCTCTCTTGCTCTCTCTCTCTTTACAGATCCTTCACCTCCAGAACCTCCAGTCAACATTCGAGTGGGCAACCAGTCTTTAGATTGGATGAGTTCACTACCAGGGGCCCAGTTCATAGAGAGGTAACTTGAGTTATGAAAGAGGATTGATATTCTTCTGTCTTTTCAGCGCTTGCACACTGCTGCACACTGTCTGAAGTCTTAAATTGTGGTCAGGTGGATACAGAGACCTGGCTCTGCACTTTACGTCATATTTTGTAGCGCCTTTTCTGTGTGCGTATGCTGTTCATCAAAGGTCATATTAAGTTCAGACTTGGATGAGAAAAGATTTAATGAGTTTAATATAAAGTAAACGATAAAGTAAACGATTGTAAACAGGTATTATGTCTATTTTACTGCTTCCTCAATGGAGATAGTTTTCTTTTCACTTTATTATCATTCATTTAGTTTGTGATGTCATTTTGTTTGACTTCCTGTTTTCTGTCTTCAGGACAAAGGGAAGTGGGGTCACGGTGGTGGTCTTGTTACGCTGGGAGCCCCCCGCAGAGGGAGACCTGCCGGTCCACAACTACAGAGTCACCTGGATGTCTCGGCATACGCACACAGCCCATAAACACGCTCAAGCACTGCACAACAACATGCACACACACCCTCGCACAACGGAACAAGGGAAGAAGGAGAGCAACAGCAGAGTGACTCACGGGGTAAGGGAATTTTTATTTTGTTTACATTTATCCTAAATAAAACAACATACAAATTAACAACACTGACTGTGGAGGCACACAGTCTTCCAAACGCTGTCTTCAGCATATGTTGATCTCAGAATGTATTTAGAATGCGTGACTATGTTCACATTTCATTCTTAGAGTTGAATTTTAAATGGATAAATTCACCATTTCTGCCCAGCAATCTACATGCAGCAACCCATAATGACAACGTGAGATGTTAGTTTAGATTATTCACATTAGCTTCTCCTCATGTTTGAAAAGGTGTGAGAAGAAGTTTAAAACATGTTTAATGAAATGTGAATTAATTGATCCACACGGCTTCCTGTTGACATCTTTCTATACTATATCGTCACATAATTCATACTTACTGTATATATACACACATATACACTCAGTGTTGGGCAGTAGCGGCGTTACTAGCATAAATACATTTCTCAGTAGCGTGGTGGCGCTGTTGCTGTTTTCTAGTAAGGTCGCTACAATTAGCGGCGTTACTAGCGTAACTATATTTCTCAGTAGCGGGGTGGTAGCGTCGCCATTTTCTGAATCAAATAGCTTTTCAGTAGCTTAGCTCTATTACTGCGGTAGTAGTAAGTACTGCGATAGCGTCCACACAAGCTACATTTTTACAAACATCTCTGTATCTCAGCACAGCGGAGCTTTTCTACCGCAGTCTGAAATAAAAGGATCAGTCAATGACGCCACCACCATACACGGCGATACTGTGGTTTGACTTCAGTTAGTGAGTTAACTTGCAGTTTGTCCTGCAAATGTGTGCATACCCATGAAAACACATGTGTGTGCGTGCACACAGACACGCACACAGACACACACACACAAACAAACATAGATGAACATACACACACTCTCAACACCTGTTTTTTGTTACCATGTAGAGCACATGTTTGTGCAAACATTTTGTTTGGTTTTTGTGTTCTGGTTTTGGAGCAGTGAGAGCATAGCTTGTTGTTTAATAAACAACAAGCTATGCAAAAAATGTAACATTTTTGCCTGCTTATCTGTCTGATAAGTTTTATTGATCACTGAGATAGTTTTGACTTGGAATGAAGTTGTTCCAATATAAAAAAAAAGAAATAGCTTTGATGTAGTTAAACTACTTTTGCAATGTTGCTGTAGCTTAGCTCACTACATTTTCCAAGTAGCTTGCCCAACACTGTATACACTCCTGCACATATACAAATTCTTTAAAAAGAACAGGTGCATCCTTTTTTCTTTGCTTATGTCTATGTCAAAATTAACCAATTGTTTTGGTAAATGGTCTGTATTTATATATCGCTTTTCATGTAAAAAGTCTAATGTGTTCTCAAGGCTTACACTGAACCAGTTTACCCCAACAAAAGACTCTCTCTGCCATTGATACAAAAAACTAAAGTGTAAACATAACTAAAAGTACAGCCCTAACTTAACTGTATTACAAAAACCTTTTGTATTACAGTGTCAGTCTGTGTCAGGGCTAAAATTCAAATGAATCTGTGTAAAAATGTGAGTTAATAGCAGACACATGCACACACGTAAACACCACAGCTCTGAAGCTGCACCTGAGAATGTTTTACTGGTCCTGTAAACACATGAGCGTCATATACACACACACACACACACACATGTGCACATCCATTATTAGTCAGCTACTGTAGTGCAAGCAGAACAACCTGGAATACTAATTTAATGATATCCTATCATCTTTGTGTATGTTTGAGCTTCACTGTTGCGTATGTAAACAAGAAGAAGCACACAGCAACAGCTGGGACTCACATTTCCCCACCAACCCTTTTTTACATTCATGCTTAATATTAGACATTAAATAATGGCTTTGCGTCCCGCTGAACCACCTGCGTCCAATAAAAATTCCTACAAATGTGAATTCGATGGAGACACAGAAAAACTAGCCAGATGTTTCAATTAAGGATGTGGATTTATATAATGAGCAGCAACGAGGTGATAAAAAAAGCTGGTCTAGCTGTTCTGTGTAATTGTTTAACTTATACATAAAAGTGACACGCCAATTAAACGTTTAGAGTTAATTTATGTTTTGTGGATGTGGTTTTATAATAATACATGCTGATATATTTACCTGAATCGCTTTTTTACATGTGTAGTATTTTAAAATCTGTTTTTTTGGCTCATAGTCGCTCATGAAAATTGCTGTTTCTGGCGTTTGTTCCTCTGTGCTGAGGGCTTTCACAGAGGTCCTTGTGGGTCTGAAAATGTAATATCGCCCTCGGGCCGCCGCTCCCATTATCTTCATGGGACATAACTTTGTTAGAGTGCTATGACAACATGATGGTCTGCCTTTACAACGCTGGAATAACATGGTAACTTAGCCGTTTAGATGGACAGACAACGGAGGGGAAGGAGCATGTGCATCTCGAGTCAAAGCATCTGGTGGTCTCCAGTCAGTAAGTTTATCCAGTATGGATGAAGAGTAGCTATTTGTTACGTCCAGCACAAACACGTACGAGCATGAGAGCGATCGCGTCTAAACTCTACAAACAGATTTCTTGATGTACTCATTAAATTACATTTAATGCACCAATAACAGGGGGAGATCTTGATTATAGGTGTGACGACGATGATGATCTGAATGCGGCTTAGTCCGTCATAATCACAGTAAACAACGCAAACAGACATTACTACTCCTCCCCAAGTGCCGTAAACAGGCCTCATGATAAACGATAGAAGAACTCAGGTCTTTGCTTGGATCCTTCGTCTTGAGATTCGCTTAACTTTGAAGTGAAGTTCATTTAAAGAAAATGAAAAAGAAACATAAACACTTTGGGGTTTTAAAGGTTTTAATGTAAGCACACTCGTATGGGGCCTGGCTATCTTAAAAGTAGTTAATGGTGATCCCAGACTGAGACTGGTGGAGCCATTTATCTGAAGTGTGGTCCTCTGTTCTGCTTGGCTGGGAGGCCTGGAATTTAAATGAGGCCCCCTAACTAGTATTTCCTACTCACAGCTGCATCCAGGCACACACAGAGACAGCGGCATCACAACAGGTAGGTAGGCAGGAACCTGAATCGCATACAAAACAGCCTTCCATATCATACAAGGCATTGATATTTTACGACGCTCCATTATTAAGTTACTCTCCATGAGCACATGGTGTATTCCCTCGATGTGTATAAAGTGCACTGTATATCCTGTCAATCAGGAGTTTATGCAGCACTGGTGGGATTTAGCATAAAACCTGAAGTATCACAGGAAATTGGAGGAAGTATGAGTCAAAAGAAAAAAACTCTCTGCTGATTCAGTGCTTTTAAATATACATCAGCTTTTACATATAATGTCCACTGACGTTATTTGCCAAAATAGAAATCTACGTCTCTCATACACACACACACACACACACACACACACACATGCATGCAGCTGTACAGGGCCATATGTTTTGTCTATCTTCAGAGTAATGGAAATACTTCAACCCCATTTTTGAGGGCAGGTCACTAAGAAACTGCTTTTAACTTTAGGCTTTTGTCTCATTCCGTCTTAAGTATATGCACACACACACAAATACACACACACACACACACAGGCTTGTTATCATGCAAGCATCTCTCTGTTGTGACTAACTGGAGTCCACTCAGACAGACAGGACTGACTGTCTAAGAGCTTGTTAGTGAGCTGTCCGTCAAACAGCAGGCTAATGTAGAACAGCTCTGCACTGTCAGTCAAACAGTGGGGCGCCCGTAACACTGATGATGATGATGATGATGATGATGAAAGTATTGAAATTATGAATAATAGCATTTTACGTCTTCTGTTTGCTGTTAAAATCGTGTAAAGACGGTAGTTCATCTTTTACATAACTTCTATGACTTAGCCCACAATAACAACATAACAGTGGATAACACTGTCAGTGATTCTGGTCATGTTTTAAATTCTGAACATGAATTATTGCCGTCAAACCACAGACTCAGTGTCTCACGATCTAATAGAAACAGACTTTTGTGCATCATTCAAGGTTTAAATGCACGGTGAAAGTATTTCCGTGTGTGTTTTTCCGTATTTTGTTCTGTGTGGTTAATTGTGTCAACGTGTCATGTTGTATTGTGTAATTAAT
This sequence comes from Solea senegalensis, assembly GCF_019176455.1. NCBI lineage: Eukaryota > Metazoa > Chordata > Actinopteri > Pleuronectiformes > Soleidae > Solea > Solea senegalensis. The sequence continues at coordinate 16,160,611 of NC_058034.1, forward strand.
TGCATTTATGTTCTGTGATATCAAATGGAGCCATGATGGCAAAAGATGTGAGAATGTGTTAGACATTTGTCTAACAATAAAAATGATTTATTGAAGCTTCAATATGAACTTGATTGCGGCCGAAAAACTTCACAAGAGCAAACCCGAGAAGTAGCCAAGGACGCGAGGCTAAGAAAACGTTGATTTCTATAATCTATGTTCTGGTTCTTGTTGATATGTTACAGGCGCAGTGTGAGCTGTGGCTGCAGGGTCTGTTGCCTGCTACTTCCTACTTTCTGTCCGTCCAGACTGTAGCCTTCTGGGGCCAGAAGAGGCTCAAGAGTCCCCGAGCTCAGTTTATGTTCACAACAATAAGTCATGCAGGTAAAAGAAAGCATCTTCCTGATCAAGGCTCCATGGTGTGTCTTTATATCATGGTATTTATTGTTCATGCATTTCACAAAACAGTTCTATAGCATATTTCTTTGGACGTATGATCGATTGTATGTTACTGGTTTTTTTTGGGTCTGTCTGGAGTTAATGTCTTATCATGAATAATCTTTACAGTGGTTTGCGAAGACAGTTTAACATAAAATGCACTTTTATTCAACCACTGCAGTTCATTTTAAAGAGTGATTTTGAGTTTTTGAAGATTACATACTATGAATCCAGTGTTTTGTTTTCATGCCTACTGAGACATTAATCACAATATAAACATGTTTTTTTTAATAAAACCATGTTTTTGGAGTGAAAAGTGAACCCAAAACATGAACACCCTAAACTTAAGAATAACTTATTTGTTGACATATTTGCCGCCTCTCCACTACATGGTCCTGGCACAACTTGACTCGCACGACACAGCACAGTTTGTTTGTTTTTTTGCTTTGTCATTAACGATAGTGCCTGGTACCTGGTCTGGCGAGGTTCCAAGCGAGCTGAGCTGATACATTGTCAAACTCAGGAGCAAGACGTTCGACCCCTGAACCAAACCGAGCAATGCCGAACTGTAGATCAGTTAAAAAGACTTAAAAATCCTGAAAAGTGTTCATCTCCAAAATTTGGCACGGAAATGTCTGGTGTATTTGCACTAGTGCATTTAGCGACAGCACTGCTATCATGACTCCTGACGCTGTATTTCAGTTCAGACGGAATCAACTGATTCAAATGCTACAGTACATCGAAAACTGCTAACTGCTTTACAAGTCACGAGTTACTAGTTTGTGTCACAGCAGCTTCATGCAGCGGTGACTCCGCCCATGTTGAGGAGGGGAAACCAACTAAACCATGTAGTGGAAAAGTGGCTATTGTCACTGCAGTATTCAACACTATGGGATGTTACGTTTTCCTCATCGTGTGCTGCAGCTCTAGATTTCAGTAGAGTCTGCAGCTGCCGTTTCTGAACAGAGCCATACATTACTGACTTAAGGATTTTTCTGTTACTTTGGGGCTGCTGTGTCAGCGTATTCTATCTACCTACAGCTGCAATGCTTAAAAACACTGACACACACACACACACACACGCTGTGGAAAAAGATGCTAATGTTCGTCCAGGCAACAGAGGTATTTATAGGTGACCTGTCGGTCAGGCCAGCAGAGGATTAATAGACGCAGCTGCAGCTCAATTATCAAACCACATACCAACTATTTAGTATTGGAACATTTTGTCGTTTTAGCCGCATTAATATCTGACACAATTTGACACAGTCCATGTTTTGGGTTGGCCTCACTTCTCTTAGTGCTAATGAGGGTCAGCTCGGCCTGATAAAACCAATGACTGTTTCTGAGTGAATAAATTAATGAGAGCGGGAGCGAGAGAGAGAGAGAGAGAGAGAGAGAGTGAGCTACCAACTGCAGCTTTCTGCAGCACTTTACGTGATATTCTTGGAGCAATATGTGAGATAAGAGGTTTTTACGTGTCCAGTCACTCATGTTACAGTAAGTTTACAGTAAGTTTTATAATAGTGGAGCAACACACAAACAAATACACACACACACACACTGTTGAAATGTATATGTTGCTCATGAACTATGTTTTTTGTTGTTTTTATTAAGCAAAATAACATTTGGGTTCTGTTGCAACTCTGGTTTTATGAAGGAGAATGAGCTTTTGACTTTAAAATGTTTTTATTTGTGTGTCCTATGTCAGCTGAGATTGGCCCCCCGCGACCCTCATGTGGCAGATAAAGTGGTAGACGATGGATGGATGGATGTTCATTCTTACTTTAATGACTCAAACTCCTCTGCTTCCCCCATAGGCGAAGACTTCTCCAATGAGCTCCCGTCTTCGTCGTCTTCATCCTCGTCGTCCCTCCCTTCATCGCCTTCCCTGTCGTCCTCCTCCCCTGCTTCCTCTGACCTCCCTCTCTCCCCCTCTAATCCTCGACCTGAACCTCCCCCGAACCCCGACAACCTGCGCCTTGAGGTAGCGGCCCCTCATTACCATGACAACCAGCTGCAGGTCAAGGTGTTCTGGAAGTGGCTGTACCATGGTGAGTTGATTTGGAAACAAGAAAAAAAAAAACTTGCTTGCTGTAGTATGTAGTTGTGAATAAGATAGTGAATAATCATACATTATCTCTTTCTTTGTAAAGCATCCTGTCCATAAACTAAACCTTTGTACTTACTTACTTGAAAGCTTTAATTTAACTATTTGAATTTAAACCATTGTAAAAATGAGTTCACACAAAATCCTCATTAAGCCTATCAGCTCCACACTCCTCCCTCTGTGTTTCGCAGTATAGCAGCGTTTAAATCTCTGCACACAGGAAATGACTTGTTTTATGTCAAGACAGACGGACGAACAGCAACATTGCACTTGTAAAGCAAAGCGGCTGTAAACAGGTTGGCGTAGTACAGAAATTGTACAAAATGTACAGAAGATAAACATTTATTTGGAGCACTCACTCATGCAAAAAAAAAATACTGTTACATACAGTAAAACCGTTAAAATTTAGAAAGATACAGTGATATACATTTTTGGTCACTCTGCCCAGCTCTAGGTTGGAGTATGTGCCCACTCAAAGTTTCAGAAGTGAATTTTATTGCTCAAAAATCTGGCCCGTTCATCAATTTGACAGGAAAAGTGCCTCTTTTCCCCACGCCCCCATCACCTAACGTTGCACTCTGCAGCTTTAATATCTCAATATCTTCACATTATTTACCAAAGCAGTGTTATCACCTTATAAGGTGATGAATAATTAGATTAGATCATAAATGAATGTCGAGCACAGGTTTTGTTTTCTAGTATCTATACTTTTATGGTAACAAAGCAAACAAATGTACTGTATGTAAAAGGAGAAGTAACCTACTTAGAATCATTACCTGGATGTGCAGCTGCCCTCGACGATACATACAGTAGCTGTGCGTGTCCTGCTCAGTACCAAACGCCAGACACATTTAAACACTATTTATCATTTAGCAGTTAAAGAGACACATTTATGTGTCATCACACAGGTTTATTGTCTACAGTCTGGTTCTGCTACTGAGAGAAAACCTGATATCTCAGGTTCACCAGGAGCAGAAATGTGATTTGTGTCTCTGTTTTTGTGATATACAGGCAGACAGAGACATCCTGGTCCATACATCTTGCGGTGGCATCCACATACGTGCAGCACTAATGTCACAGGCACTGAGAGAACAACAACTGTGCAGGTATAACTATCCCGTCTGAGTTTTATGTGTCTCTGTGTTTGTGCAAACCGTGCATGGGTGTCATGTTTCTATGTCGTTGTTGTGCCTTTTTCGAGTGTGTAGTCGTGGAGATCCATTTTCATTACCATAACTCAGATCAGTCTGGAATGTTCTCGTCCCGCCGCCTGCGTGTCATTCTGTCTCGCTGCCAAATTCCCTCCCTAACATCACATTTACAGTATCATAACCCTGTCAAATACCTGGCTACACTATCCTACATTTCTGTTGCTGTGTGTGTCAGGTTCATTTTCAAGTTATGGCTTGTGTAATTTTTACCAGCCGTGTGAATCATGCCTGTTGTAAAGGTAGAGGTAGAGTACTTTGGCATGTGTCTGTCTGTCTGTCTGTCTGTCTGTCTGTCTGTGAAACCATCACAACTGTACGAGAGCGGGTTACAAAACATTACAGGTGTCTCGTTGACGTCCAAATAAAGGTCCAGTTGTGAGATGGGTGTGGGCCATCCATACAAGGAGTGCTGCACAAAGAGGCATCAAAGTTGTTATTGCGATACTATCTCAGCCGCAGAAGCAGGGTTTTCTGTTACTCCACATCGATAAAAATGTGATTTTTAAACTACAGAGGACAAAACCCACAACTGGCTTTCTAGCACATGATCAAACTGTCCATAGCATGACAGTTTTCTCATGGTTTCACTATTCTTAAAGGAATACTTCACCGATTTGCATTTAGCTTTGTATAACTAGAATAGAGGTAGTATTTTGAAAAATTGTGCTACTCAACCTCAGTTTCCAAGTGTCACTGGTGGGCACGTAACAAAAAAAATTAACAACTAACAACTAAATGCATTTCAGTGCACAATATCTATATCTATCACACAAATTGCCCAGGTTAATAAAAAGGTAAAGGATCTTTGTGGTTTGTCATCCTGGAAAACTAATAAATATTTGGACAAGACAGTCGGACCATTGTAGAGCTGCAACTAACGATTATTTTCATAATTGATTCATCTGTTGATTAAGTAATCGTTTGGTCCGTAAAATGTCATAAAATGTTGAAATATATTGATCAGTGTTTGTCAAACCTGGAAATGAACTTGTGATTCAACATAAATGGTTCAGTTTGAATGATTTCTTTGTTATATGGAGCAAAGAAACCAGACAATATTCACATTTAAGAAGCTGAAAAATCACAGAAACTGGAAAACACTCAAACCAAATAATCGATTATCAAAAAAGTTGAGTAATCGAGTAATCGTTTCAGCCCTAGACCATTATTACCAGTTTCCTCAATCTCTTATGACATGTCATGGTCATTTTTATCATCTTTATTATAATACACATCTTCTAGTGCTGAAACAATCACTCAGTTATTAATCGATTACTAAATGAATCGTCAACTATTTTGAGTGTTCTTTCATAATTAAAACATTGATTTCTAATTTTTCTGCTTCTTAAATGTGAATTTGTTCTGGTTTCTTTGCTCCATATAAACAAAGAAATCATTAAAACAAAACAATCATCATTTCCAGGTTGGTGAACACCAAACAACATTTTCCAGACCAAACGATTCCTCGATTAATCATGAAAATAATTGTGTAACCGATTATTAAACTAATCGTCAGTTGCAGCCTTACATTTCTTATATATACTCTAATATAGCACCATTAAATGTCTTTCCTAAAACTGCTGATGATTTCAAACAGGATACAAGTGAATTTGTGAGTGAGACAAGCATTTTAAAAGATGAACATGTGCTGTGTGGAGAAGAAAATCTGTAACAGACCCAGTAGATCACAGTGTGATAAGCATGAATTTGAATTTTGCAATTTCCCTGAAGCTCAGCTGGGGTTTTTTGTCCAAGTTGTAGGCCTACAAAACTGTAAATACGGCTTCAAAGTAGTTGTGTTTATTAAAAATATGCAGCAAACAAAGCTGCTCATGTAAACAAAAACAGCTCACACTGCAGCATCTCCGCGAAGACTTTGTTAACCCGTGACTTGACTTGAGTTTCTCTCTCCAGGGCACGCATCACACCATCACAGGCCTGTTGTTTGCCTGTAAGTACCGGGTCGCCGTGGCAATTAAGGCTGACCCAGGGTCAGAGGCTGTTGCCTGGGTTACAACCCCAACTTGCTCTTCCATCAGGGTCAGAGGAGGCAGAGCTTTGCCCTGCAACACCGAGGGTACGAGTAACTAAACACAGATGGAAAGGCAGTGTTTCATTGACCTTCACTGATCTGCTGACCCACATAATCATTTTTAAAAATAATGTGTTTGTTAACTGCCTCCTGCAACATGTGTTGTCTTGTTTGAGTATGAAAACTAAGTCAGACACACTATAACACCACAAATCATGACAATATTCCACCATATTGTGGTGTTTTTTGCTTAAATGCATTTAAAATAAATGTCATCATGATAAAACTATTTAATTGGGTTCTTAATTTAAGAAATTTTTGCATGGAAAATGAAAAAAAAATGCTCAAGGAGGGGTGTTCTGTGAAGAGTAAAGGAAACGTGTTGCCTTTTGTTTTGTGTCAGAGCGCCTCCTGGCAGGCAGAAAGGTGGTACTGCGTCCAGAGCGGCTCACTGCTGACTTCCAACAAGTCAACGGCACCTTGCTCACTACATTTCGCTGGAGGATGTCCCAGCATGCACTGAACCCGGCGGCAGTGGAGGGGTTCCAGTTCTCCTGGACACTTCAGTCAGGGGTTACCACGGCAACAGAGAGGCGGGAAGACACGCGGATTTCCCAGACACAGACGATTGCACCGGTGAGGCAGAAAAAAAACAAAACAGTCACAGTATTGATTTTGAAGGTATTGTGTTAGTAACAGGAAGTAGAAACACCTTAGAAATATTATAGCCTGTGTGTGTGTCTTTAGTAGGCTTGTTTGTGAGGACATTTTGGCTGGTCCTCCCTTTTTGAGGATTAAAACCCGGTTTTAGGGTTAGAGTTAGTTTTATTTGTGAGGGTTAAGGCTAATGTAAAGGTCTCGGGAATGCATTATGTCTGTGAGTGTCCACACAAATGTTCAAAACCAGTATTTGTGTGCGTGTGTACATACTTGTATTCATATCTTTGTGAGGTCCACAAAACATACAAACCTACCTTTATAATAACATCAATAAGAATGGTAATAATAGTAATAATGCATTTATTTATAAGCGCCTTTTGAACACTCAAGGACACTTTACAGAGACAAAACAATAAAACAACAGGACAACATGGTAAACAGAAAATGGAACAGTAAAAGTTTGAGCTACTCTGAACAGGTGAGTGAGTTTTGAGTGTGGATTTGAAGAGGGGATGAGTTCCGGATGTCTGGTGAGAGTGAATTCCACAGATTTCTGAGGACATTTTGACCTTGGGTCTTCAGGGTTAAGACCTGATTTTAGGGTTAGAATTGGGCTCAGGTTAAGGGTATTGTAAGGGGTTAGGAAATGCATTATGTCTATGTCACTAAAATATAAAACCAGGTGTATGTGTGTGTGTGTCCACTTTCTCAAGGGGAGTCAACCATTCTTTTAAAATACTCAAGCACCAAATGTATTAAAGAAATTCAATTTAAACAATACGCAGTTTCCTCTTATCTGAATCTATCAGATAATAGCCTCACAACTACTTCTTTTTCGCTTCATGAGCGGCTTTGACCAATCACAGGGCTCGTATCAGCTGTTCCACTACACCTACTCTGCAAACAGAATCCTACACTGTAAAGAAACCTAGAAACAAACAATGACAGAGTCTGCAACAAAGATAGCCTCAGGTCGTCTGTCATGTTTGTCTGTGCTCATCTGATAACAGCAGCTTAGCACAGAAAACTGTGATCCAAATATCAACAGCAGTCGTGTCTGCGGCAGCTTTCAGTTGCTTAAATTTTCCGTATCAAGCAGCTTTAGAAGACGCTTAAATGTTACAGCATTTTTAATCTATACACAAATCATACAGTGACACTGTGTCTGTCCGAGAATGTGCAAACTGACCTGATTTCTTTCACAGTCTCAGCGGTCAGTGACCGTACACGGCCTTCAGGGAAACAGTGTCTATCAGCTGCAGCTCCAGGTGCTAACAGCAGGGGGCAGCAGTGGCGCGGCAGTCTCCAAGACCGTTAACACTCCAGCTATCAACGCCACACTTTGATGGGTACTTGTTACTTTTTTTAGGATCCATTACATTTCTGTCATGATGATGTGTGAAAATGTCAGTGTCACTGAATCTTGGAAAATCGTCTCTTGCAGGATTCAAACGCTGCCACCACCAGCAGCTGCTGCAGCACTGTCGTCGTCCCCGACATCCACTTCAGTCTGGATTTCATTCAAGTGCAAACAACTTCAAAAATGAGTTCCTCTGTGTGACGTGGATTCTCACAGGAAAGTTTCTCGTTCACTTTTAATCACACCAGAAAAAGGGCTGAACGATTTTGAATAAGTATAATAATTGTGATTATTTTGACAGGGATTGCGATATGATTCGTGATATCAGAGGGAATGATACATTTTTACACATCATTATTCTTATTTTCATTCATTACTGATGATATTTGTGCAGATCTGTGAGAAACAACGATGTTCTCTTCAGTCTGTAGAATAAGACGTATATAGATCAAGACAGTTTGGCTTTAACAAATTATATTGCCTCTTTCTAGCCCTGATTCATTGTTCAGTCCTTATCAGGAATACAGATTTCAAATTACTGTCATTACTCTGTCAACTCAAGGTGTGAAAAATGGGATCTTTTAAATTTTGCTACATGTATTTCACCTATGCAAGTACTGACAGTTTTAGTAGATGACATTAAACCCATATTTCCACTGTTTTCTTCAAGTGGAAACTGCAGCATTTTCTCATCATCACGAGACTTGACACTCGGCTGCGTCTTTACAAATAAAGTCTCATCACCCCCGGTGTCAAAGAAATGTATTATGCCTGTCGTGTATGATCATGATCAAGTAGAGAATAAAATATAGCACTGACCTTATGTACAAATATAAATGTATAGCTATAGACTGTGTTTGTTTTAATGCATTATCTCTGAAGCTAGTGGGTCTGACTCGTGCAGAAATCCTTTAAGTAAGTAAGCAAATATTTTTGATATTTTTGTTCATTTATGTGTTTTTTTAACATGTGTGAATTTTACATTTTGTGCAGCATTTCATTTTACCCTGACACGCTGTTCACCCATTTCACTAAGCAGTCATTAATGTTGTCATATCTGTGGTACAGTAGGTTTCTTTCTCATCAAGCCATATTCTCTCTTCTCTATGTAACTTTTTAACTGTTGATAATTTTGTACTTAATTCCTTTACTTTACTTTTTTTTTGTCTGTTAGTTTTATTTATTGTTTTCTAATCTTAGATTTTTATAATTAAAGATTATCAGGACACCCTGGTGTGTTGTTTCAGTGATCATAACCACTTTGCGTCGCAATAGCTTGGATTATATCAGGATTTATTTATTCATTTACATTCCTTTACTTACATTGATTAACAGAAAATAAATGGACGTTCCCAGTTTAGTTGGCAAATAGTAGATTCAACTTCTTTGTCATGATATATTGATCTGAATATAGATTAGTTTTGTTTTTTTACTTTAAGTGTTAACGGGTCAACTAAATCAATCAATCACGATTTATGATGAATACAGAGGGGGTGGTGCAATTAATCTTTTTATTTTAAAGAGGTTTTAAAACATTATTTGTGTATTTGTAGTTCAATTTCCTGTCAGTCTGTTGTAAAAATTGATTGTATTATACTCATCTATGCCCTAAATGTACTAGTTACCTTCAGAGTCAGGTTTAACATGTAAAATATTTAATATCAACCACTATAACATAATGCACTTTTAATATACAATTAAGCAGTATATGAAAGTGGCATCACCTCATTCACTAGTATTATTATTATTATTTTGTTATACACACACACATCTAACAAAAACAAAATAATGCTCATTGATGTAGAAAAATACAGAAAAGTAAACGTTTTCTGCTGTCGATTTTCTTCATTTCATAGTTTTGTTGAATTTTTGTTGGCCATTGTACGGAGGATGGACTGGCTGTAACTTCAGAGTGACACCAGAGGGCGCAGCAAAGCAATAACACGGATACAAGCTGCCGTTTTACCCCAGAAGAAGAAGCCGACTGGACTTCGGGATTGTGGCGGAGAGAGCCGAAGGTGTGTTTTTCGCTGTGTGACGCAATCAATGGGCGACAATAGCTCGATTTGTGTTTTCTTCAAATCGTGGTCGGATGAGTATTATTTCATTGATAAGGTACTGCGTTTGCCGGTTGTTCTTGAAACGTTTTGCTGGGGTTTTAGTTTTTCCGCAAAATCACCGCAGACACTGTGTTGCGGCGGCTTCTTTGTCTGCGGGCGCCTTTAACTTCCTACTAAAATGGAGGAAATGTGTGCATTCGCTGCTTTGTGTTATCGCCTGTTTTGCAGCAGTTAGCTCCCTCGGCTAGCTGCAGGGGATTCAATAACTTGTGAAAAGTTTTGTGAAATGACATATTAGATGTGGTCAAGTTACCCGTCGGTGCATACAATCAATAAATAATTACTTGAGCCGCCACAGCCGCAGTGGCAGAGAAGCGTAGCTATCGCACCTTTCATTTAACACACAGCATCAACGTTTTGATTTCAGGAAAAACCGCGGTTTCTTTGATCAATATTGCAATGACTGATTTATCTACGTACAGGGGTGAACACATGAAGCTTAGACATTTTTGTGGTGTGCTGCTAAAGAAAGCTACATATTGAAATAACGCAATACGTTTTAAGAAGAGCTGAACGATTTTGAATAATTATCTAATTGCGATTATTTTGGCTGAAATTGCGATTACGGTATGATTTGCGATATTAGAGGGAATGGTACTTCTAACATTTAAAATCACTGTGTGTCCAAATCTGTGCAAAACAAATATGGTTTCTTCTGTTTGTAGAATATGATGTGTAGGTCCGGACACTACTTAATATAAAATGGTATTTTGGCTTTAATTAATATTACGCCTCTTGTGATTTGAAAATTGCAATAAGCCGTATTGTGTTTTTGTTGAAATTTTGATTAATTGTTCAGCCCTATTTGTAATCCTAAAAGACCAGACAAAGTTAGCCACATAGTCAATTGTTTAAAAAAAAAGCAACTATTTTATGTAAATGTGTTGCCCAACATCCATCTAACCCTGACTCTTTTGTGTTGCTGCCCAAGACTCGCACAGCCAATGAATCATTATTCTGCACAAACATTACTCTAAAAAAACTATAAATATAAATTGTTAATTTTGTTTTATTTGCAATGGCGTGTGCATGTTTGTATAGTAATTGTTTCCTTGGTCTCACATGTTTAGACTATGTCCATTTAAACAAACAAGAGGATTGTGTTCTGTACGGGTCCTAGATGTTAGCACACCTGAAATCTCACCTGTCTGTAAGAAATTGTATTATTAATTTCTGACACGATTGAGTAAACACAATTGGGTCATTGTAAACAACTTAGGACTGTAGTCAGCTGTGTTTCTAGAATGATTGTTGACTCCGAACTGCTAAGGAACTTGTGAACCATCTACAATTGAACTGTTAAAATAAATTGTCAGATTGACACAAGGAAACAATTTACAATTATTTTACTAATTCCGTTTCTGTCACTCTTATTAGGATAATATGCCACAGAGGAACAACAGACGACAGCAACCTGCATGTTAGTGTGCTTTCGTTTTCAACTACCTAATTTCTGCCCAGAGACGTGTCTGGATTCAAACAAATCAAGGAACTAACAATCTATTGACACTTACAAATTTAGAATACCTAAGGACAGGAGAGAACAGGAGTGTGGAGAGGGGTTATTGGGGATGGGGTTAGAGAGCCAAAGGAGGACGTCATGGTTCACAGCGGCTCTGCTTCCCCAATGACAACACCTTCAGAATCACCTCATTTAACTGTTCCTGCTACAGCACCTCCTCTGGTGCCTCCATCTGGAGATTCCACTGTTCAGGACCAAATCCAGCCCCCTGCCAAACTCCTCAGCGTAGACCTTACTGCTAACTCAGATGAAACTCAGTCCTCCTCTCCATCTGTTGCTGAACCCCCTGATGTAGCAAAAACACTTAAAGCTAACTCCCAACATAACCCAACATCATCTCAGGCCTCTCCACAGACACCAACCCCTGCTCAGGGCCACATCAATGGCCGTACATCAGGCAGGAAGAGGACTCCAAAGGCCTGTGACTGCTGTGGACCCAACGGTACAGGTCATAATGTCAAAACTTTGAGCAGAGGGAGGGGGAAAGGGAAGGGGTCTTTTCAGGATCTCGGGGACACCCCAAAACGAAAAGCAAGCCAGCTGACACATATAAGTAACACTGCTCTGACCAAAAAGAAGGTACAGGAAACAGAAGATGAAAGTAAAACACAAAAAACAGTGCCAAAAGAGACTATGGTAGTGGCTGATACTCAGCCACACACAAATGCTCCCCTACCTGTCACATCCCTGCAAGATGTGTCAAAAACGAACTGTGCAGCTCCAGAAAAAGAAGCTTTACAGAAAAAGGAGGACACGTTGATAAAGGGGTTAGTGATTCCTAGTGATGGAGGAAAAGTAGGTGGAGGTGCCAGAGGTCTGGAGATAAGAGTATTAGGAAATACAGGCAGGGGTGCTACTGTAGTGAGAGGGAGGGGAATAATGGGAGCTAAGTTTGCATCAAATATGAAAGTGGACATTGGAATTAAGAAGTGGAGTGAAGGTGTTTTTGTCATCGGATCAAAGATGAACTTTCCCGCTCCATCAGTGGTGGTGCAGAGTCGGGACAAGAGCAAAGTGGCAGAGCTGGAGCGTGGATTGCAAACTAACTCCAGCATGGTTACATCTTCCTTTGGAAATGGAGAGACAGTGAATCTGTCTGACTCTGAACCTGAAGGGGAGGATAATGTTGACAACATAATCATGAGTGAACAGGAAAATGGTCCACTATCTTTCCCAGACCCTGAGATAAAGTCAGGAACGCCCCAGGATCATGACTCTGAGATGCAGGTGGATCAGAAACCTGACCATTGTTCTTTAGTTGTGACTCTGTCCAATGGAATTACCACCACACCAACAGACCACAGCCACGGATCCACACCTATGGAAGTGGAACGTGGCCCAATAACAGTGACTAGTACTCGGCATCATTGGGCATTAAGAGACCACAAGCTGTACTGTCGAGCAGGAACCTGGGCAAATAAGGCAGTGGAAGAAATGGCGGATAAGCTAGAAGCAGGGATGGATGGACAGATGCAGAATGAAGACAGGCTGATGCAGCTCATTGATATGGTCCATGGTAAGATGCATGTTTAGATCACACACTGTCTCAACATTTATCCCCATCATCAGTTAAAATGCAGCACAGGAATTTATGTCATGTCTCAACACAGTGATATTAGAGTTTCTCCTCAAACCATGTGGCATCATCTATGACACAGACTTTGTTGTATCTTCATGGTCAGAAATGCACAGCTTATGTAGGAAAAATCGAACTACTCAATATTTTTCACATTTTCTGAACACACCCCCATTATTTAATATTACAGATTGCCATAATACTGAGCCTGAATGTCAACAGATATCTAATTGAATTTAAGATCAACCCACATTCTTACATATCTCCATCCTCTACACATTTTTAATCAATCAGTAAATTGGAATTTTTTAAATTTTGTCGACTGTCATGTGGACGAGGTAGAGGTAGAAGATGAATTCATTAATTAATTTAAGGGACAATATTAACAACTAAGACATAATTTAGGTCTTAAATTAAACCTGTTCATTTTTACGACCACATTGTCACTGATTTGACTGTGTGGGTAATGTGGTACGTTGTAATGGTTTATGTTATAGAGTTTCTGGAGGCCTTCTATTTGAAGTATGGCAGTTTCATTCCTCTCACTGAGACAGATGTTGTGGAACACTTGAAGAAGAACAGCAACTCTGATTTCAGCAAATGGTTTGTGTACACACACACACACACACACACACTAGCCTGAACTCTGTATCGATGTGGAATTAAGTATTTGAACTCTTTATACAAGAACAGTACTTGTTTTTTCGTCTTGTACTCTCATGATAATGAAATATTCTAATTAAAACAACACATGTCCTGTTTAAAAGGAGTTCATATTAACTTTGATGTCCTTTTAAAACCTATTTTGAGCTTTTTATTATTCTTCATGGCTTTATGATATGACAAAGTCAAAGTACACTGGTCAGCCACAGTCAGTTTGCTGATTTGTTTGATTTGCTCACTGTTTGCTGAAGTTTGTATTTCAGCAGTCAGTTGTCACGTTCATCCAGTGTGTGCAAAAACCACAGCCCAAATCTTTTGCGTATATGACAAATGTGGATTGCAGTTTTCTGATTATTCTAATTTCACCATAAAAACAACTGTGCTATTTTTCCTCAAATTCAATTTTTTACTCTTTGTTCATATTTGTCAAAATTCTTCACTTGTATTTGATATATTTGTTTCAGGGGTCTGAACATTAAAGGAGAGATGACTCGATACAAGTCGGGGTTGGCCTCTGCTCCTATTGCAGGCTTCATGGTGATGCATAACAAACACACCCTGAGTTTAGAGGACCTCGGCACACTAGAGGAACAGAATTGGCTGAATGACCAGGTAAAGAAGGAAGACGAGTTTCTTGTTACTGTGTTGTTTTCCCCTTAATGAAATCCTAGACAAATCGAGTAGTGAGAATTCTACCATTGTATGCGTTTCAAACACACCACTAAGGCTTCTTTAATAAATCATTAAAGGTTATTTCAACACAAGTTGCAACATAAATGAGTCGAGGTAAAAAGGGGTCATTCTGTGTTGGAATGTTGGCATTTGTCTCCTCATTTGTTGCAACAGTTGAATGCATGCAATGCAGGGTATATGGTTGGGAATATCCTTGTCACATAATGTATGCGGGTGTCTTAGCTCCTGTAGTGCTGGCGTGCAACAATATCAGATGATATCGTCTCATTATGGGAACATATCACACATTTTGGAACTTTGACATCAATTGTAATGCTAATAATAATAAGAGTAATATCATGGTCAGCAGAAGTAGAGGAGACAATACATTTATTGTCTGCTGCTGTATATATTCTTGTAAATGATTTAGATGATAGCAACATGAACAGACAGTGTCGTAAGATGTATGCACGAGCTAATGATGCTCGCTCATAAATCTTAGGTAGACTTATTTAATGCATTCTCTATCCTTTTTATGTACTGCCTATTTGTGGTGTTCTTCTCGAGTAAGATAAGTAACGTACAGAGACTTAAAGGTACAGTGTGTTGAGCGAAGAAGGGCTGAATCTCTCTCACCTCACGCTTTCCTTTCAAACATGTAGGAGAACCAATGATAGCCCTCCAGTTATCACTAAAACTCAAAAGGTGTTTGTCTATTTAAAACTTGGTGAAGTATTAGAGATGACCCGCTCTTTAAAGTAAATGGAAAGGGCTCGTTCTGTGGCCATACATACAAAACATACATTCAGGTTATTGTACACTCGAAAAGAGGAAAAACATCCGTATAATCATTTTATTTTCCCTTTCTGTGGTGCCTGTCAAATCTTAGTGTTGGAATACAGGCCATAATTCTGATAAGAAATGACAATTGCTAGGTAAATGTGTAAATAATTGTCAGAGTTAAAAAGTGTCGTCAGTTCAAACAGCCTTCAAGCAAGAAGAAGTCACAAGTCTCTTTCTCAATATTTATCACTGTCATGGGAGCTGTCAGTGACTCGTGGTCCAGATAAGTGTGTGTGTGTGTAACTCGTCTATGGGTAGATGTGTCTGGTACAGAGTGACCCAGTACCAGGTGCATGAAGGAAAACATCTATTGATACTACTACTATCTCTCACTATGAGCCAAACAAGGTTAAATGAGAATATAAACAAGGTTCTGTGAACACAACAACATTTATAAACAAATATCTTTAACGTCCACATTTCACCAGTTTTACGTGCACAACGACAGCTTCAGAAAATGGTATTATTCAGATCTGGAACCGGCCTGAGTTTAACTCGATCACGTTTATAAAATATGGACACCTGCATGTTTAAAAGTTGGGTCCAACACCAAGCAAAATAATATTACATTTGTTGCTTTTAGTGATGCTGAAAAACGTATTGAATCTCCTTGTGTCTGCTCAGATCATCAACATGTATGGAGAACTCATTATGGAAACCACACAACACAAGGTGACTGTTTCTGAAATATCAAAAACACACACTCTTTCAACGAGCCTGCGATTATATATTTTTGACACATTTTTTAAACACATTTCAGTTTATAAATCAATCAAATCTTGTCTGTCAGGTTCATTTTTTCAACAGCTTTTTCCATAAGCAGCTGGTTGCCAAGGGTTATGAGGGTGTGAAGAGATGGACCAAAAAGGTACGTTTTTTTCATTTGTACAGTAACAAACCTGACTTTACAGGAGAAAGATGTCAAAATGTATCTATAGTTAAATAGATAAACTTTGTCACATGTGAAAACAAGTGGTAATGTGACTTGTGCATTGAGGTAACATAAAAACCAGATGTTATAATAACCTATGTTCATAGGTAATTATGCTATTATTTTACTGCTTCGGCCCACTTGAGATCAAACTGTGTTGTATGTACCCCTGAACTAAAATGAGTTTGACACCCCTGATTTAGAGCAGAAAATAATGAGAACAAATTCCAAATTAGGGGGAAGATTTAAGGTGTAGGCCTGTGGGCGATGTTTAAATCCTCAAAACAAAAAAGGGGATTTTCTGTTTTAAATAAATCTAAACAAAAACATGACACTTCTGAATACGTGTCATTCCTCACTGTTTTGTGACACCTGCATCATTGTCTTTCGTGTAGGTCGACCTGTTCTCCAAGTGGCTGTTGCTGATTCCCATTCATTTAGAAATCCACTGGTCCCTCGTCACGGTCACCATGGCAACCAAAACAATCAGTTACTACGACAGCCAAGGCATCGTCTTCAGACACACCACAGATGTGAGTGCCCCCATGTAACTGTGTTTGAGTTACAGATCATAGGAGACGATTTTTAAAAGAACAAACCAGCGCCGCTGAAACAAGATGACGATCAAACCAGTTTTCCTTCTCTCTACCACATATTAACCTGCTGCACAAACAAACAAGGAAGTCATGCATGATGAGAAACAACAGTTGGCTAATATAATACATATTAAAATGAGTGTGTATACAATGATTCCTAAATAAGAGCAAACCATCAGCTGTGTTTTTACTGCATTTTATCCAAAACTTTGTTAAAAGAATGTGTTTTAAAGATCAGTCGTATTATCTTCATAAACCACAAATTTGATGCCAAGCTATAACCTTTCTTCACTGCCATCTCTTGCTGTTCAACATTGTTTAAAAATGTTTTTAAAGTAATAAACACATCTTTCAAGTCCTTGGCACCATTTTTATTGTATCTTAAATGTCTCTCTCTCTCTTTCTTTCTCTCTCTCAGAACATTATGAAGTACCTTCAGTCAGAAGCCAGAGAAAAGGAACTGACAGCTTTTCAAAAAGGCTGGAAAATTACTATCATCAAGGTAAGGTTCAGCCCTGAATATAATTGTCACCTTGGGTCCCAAAAGTACAGTTAGTGCTCGTTAAATGCTCAAACCGTGAGACTCTTTCTTGTTGCTAACAATCAAGTGTAGATTTTGCAGTACAGTGTAAGTTAAAACTACATTGTCCTTAAAAACCTGTCGAAATATCTTATTTATGTGCAGGACATGGATTTATCCAGCTTGTTTTTGCTGCATTCCCTGGTCGTTTGTTGCATGTACAGTAAACGCACACGTAGAAACACTGCTCTGTGCAGATTTCACTGACATCTTTTGTCCGTCTCCCTGCTTGACTGTGACCCGTTGACTCCACAGGGAATTCCTCAGCAGAAAAATGACAGCGACTGTGGAGTTTTTGTCCTCGAGGTGAGACTTTTTTGTTATTTTTATCCCATTTCCTGGTATAGTCGCAATTCCTTTTGGCTTCATTTTCGTCTTATCTGTGTCCCCTGAGGTTATTAGACAAGGTTGTTATTTGTCTCCTGAGGGGCTAAAAACATAAAAGAAAAGCTTCTGTCTAGACAAGTTCAGTCACTGTGCTGGTGTATTTCTGCATGTCACCGCCTTGTCTCTCTGTCTCAGTACTGCCGTCGCCTGTCAGTGAAGCAGCCTCTGCTGTTCAGTCAGGAGGACATGCCTCGCATCCGCAAGAGAATCTACAAGGAGCTGTGCGACTGTCGCCTCAACGACTGAACGACCAAATTACACCCGTGTTTGCTTTTGTTTTTTGTTTTTTGTTTTTACTGCTGCCTAATTATATTAGACCTTATGTCCAAGTGTGTCTGACGGTCACAACCTGTTACACAACCTGGCTAATCTGTTTTTCCAGGGAGCCCCAACCTTCATGTACCTTGTGAGTAACGGCAGTGAAGCTTTGCCTCCTGGGACTTTTTCTGACAGTCTTGAACAGAACTACTGACGTGGCCCAAACAACTACTGATTGCCCCGCCCCTCAAAACACACAAAAAAAAACAAATGCTGGACCAGCAAACTTCAGGTTGCTTTTGCATTCTTTACTAACCCTCCCCAAGAGGATTTCAACCAAATGGCAGCGCAGCCATCTTTGTGAACACGAGTGGTTCTGACTTTGACGATGCAGGCGTTGAACCAGCCTGGACCAATGGGATGGATGTTCTCTCCCAGATAGAGTGGCCTTATCTCTACTGATGGCCATTTTAAACTGAGCGACCTTTTAGCTGTTGATGTTTATGTCGGACTTTGTCGCAGTATCAAAAAGCTTGGACGTGTGATTCCGTGGACCAACTGTTCACCTTAAACTTGAACGTTTTAGAGTTGGTTTGTGAATTCCTCTTGGACTACAGACATTTGCACAGTCAAAAGGCCCATCTGTTGTAGAGTATCTAGAATATCAGCTGAATGTACTGATCACGTTTTCTTCCTAACTGTCTCGCAGGTCGCTGACATAGCACCACAGAGGCTCATGGCGTTTGACCATGGCTTCAAACAGGGATATTATTTTCCAAGGTAGTTTTTGTTCATCAGGTTTTTTGACGTCTGCTTAAAATTCCACACCTTTTTCTTTTTGTAGGTTTTGCACAAGCATTTTCTTCATTCGTCATTACCGCTAACTGTTATTGTTCACCGATATTTTAACGTTTAACATCAAAGAGCTTGTGTTGAAAACAGTTTCCTGTGCTGGTTAATACATTTCTTAACTGTACAGCTGGCTGCTGACATTATGTTCTTGATTTGAGGCATTTAGCAGCTTTATTTTGTCACTGCTTCACGACTGCGGTAACAGAGAGAGAAATAAAGTGGACCTCAGTTGTTTTTTTTGGTTGATTTAATATTCTGTCCAACTTGGGTTTTGTTGTTATATTCACGTATATAAAGATTTACAGATTGTATTGTACTTTTACTGTCTACTATTACTGTACATACTTGCTATGACTAAAATCACAGCTGTTTCTGGACTGTTTTTATTGTTATTAAAAGGCAGATACTGTTGGGAGACTGCAAGGATGCGTTGCATATTTTCTCGTCATCCGTTTTCAGCATTATGTTTGTACTAATATCGTATATTTATTGAGCCTGAATTAATGATCTTTTAAGCAGTAATAATGTGGACATTAGTTTTCCTGAAATCTTTGAAACAATTACTCGATAAATTGGTTGAGTGTTTTTTTGAATTTAAACAAGTTTCTCCAATTTTCTTCCTCTTAAATGTGAATATTTACATTTTATGGACTAAACTATTAATCGATTATGAAAAGAATCATGAGTTGCAGTCCTAGAATGTTTCAAATTAAATGTTTACTTTTCCCGTTCTGGTCCATGATAGCTATATTGATGTCAGGGAACTTGAACCTAAGTCATATCAGTTCACGTCCCATCATGTTTGTAGTTTCTATACTTTTCTAGAGAAAAAAAGTGCTTTCATTTGTTCATTGTAGGCAGCATTACTTCATAATTACCACAAGAGGGGGCCATCTATATCCATATTCCTTATTTTCCCCCCCTTGAAGTTCATAAACATGCCAGCTGACTGGGAGCTAGTGTTGGCACAGGTGCTTGGACTGTTTATTTCAGTGTAATCATGTCTTCAGAAAGAATCCACAGCATCTTTTTTTCTGTCACAGAACTTTATTTCTCTGAAGATACCTAAACATGACTTACACATCACTAGTTTCTATTAAAAAGTTGATAAATCTATGCTTATTTACAGGCACATAAAATATGTGAGGAACGGCTATACTGAAATTAACCCGTTCAACGCCACGTGTAATGAAGGTTTGCACAAGCGCACTTTCTATTACCATAATTACGCTACGGTTTTTGATTACTGAAAGGCTGAAGTTGCACGTCAAAGTCAACATGTGGTTATTACGGTAAATTCGCCCCGTGAAACAGCATATTAGTCGCCACAGAGGAGAGAGTTGGAAAAATTCCAGTACATGGTTTCCATTTTTTTTGGCTGTTTTTGGACATTGAGAAAGACTCAAACAAATGTCATTATAAATATGTTTTATACTGTTCAAATTTCAAATTCAGCACACAAAATCTGCTGTTTATGTACAACTACAGTGTTTTTCTTCATTTTAAATTGTTAATACACTACTTTAACATGCAGTAAATTGCCCTTTTGTGGTTAAAATAAGCAAAAGAAAAGTTGTTAAAGGGTTAACACTGATTTAAGCTCCCCTGCAACATAGCACTTTGAAATGGTCTGAGCAGCATGCGCTGGTTTCACATAACTGCACATTAATGTCATGATTAGCATTACAAAGGCCTCTGACAGTTGACCTTTAAGAGAAGGTTTTTGCTCGTCATCTACTTTCTAGTGTAGAAGGTAACTGCGGGGATTCATCGTGTAATATTTACATAGCTGTCAGGCATGTGTGTTTACCCATTTAGCAGCCTGTGGCCAAGTGGAAAGGGAACTTGGCTTGTAACCAGAAGGTAGCCGGTTCAAGTCCCCACCAGGTTGAAAGGGCTGGGGTACACCTGAGCAAGGTACCCAACCCCCATTGCTCCCTGGGCGCTACTCAGTGTGGCAGCCCACTGTTCCTAATTCTAGGATGGGTCAAAATGCAGAGAATAATTTTCCAGAGGGGATTAATAAAGTATCTAAAATTTAAAAAAATAAAAATGTACACCTCAGCACACCACATGTACTGTAGATGTATAATACAGTTTATCAAATTACCAATTATTCAGTACGGCTCACATATGGGATGTCTTTATAGAATGTATAGAATAAAGCTTATTCACCCTGTGTTTGAAAGTCTTTGTTTACTTGAGTCAGTGTTACACGAGCACCGCAGCAAACTAGTGACGCGCTTGACTGATTTCCCATTTATCACACTGTATTTGTTTGTTTGCTTGCTTATCAATTGCCTCTTCAGTGTAAAAAAAAAAGAAAAGAAGCATACTAACATTGAAAAGCTCCACATGGTGATGCTGAGCTGCCTGTTCTGCAGCAGATGGGCATCTTAATCTTCCTCATCATCCCCTCCTCCAAACAGCGCGTCTATCCCAGTGTTGTAGAGCGTCTGCGCAGTTTCCTATCAACAGCAGGCTGATGAGGAGCATAGACCTGCATGAGAACAGAAACACTGAGATGAGCTACGTCTGCAGCCGTTTGAGGAACTTTTCTTAGTGAGGGATGAAGATGTGCTGTAGTTGCATTCACTTGTGTGCATCAAAGCCAATGATGGTGACATAGTCCACTAAAACAGTTGAGAATGTGTGTGTTAAGCCATCCATTCATCCATCTACCGCTTTATCCTCCACATGAGGGTCTAAGGGAGCACTGATAACAATCCCAGTTGACATTGAGGGCGAAAGAAGTGATTAATTTATAGACTACCTTATCCCATCACCAAATATTTACATATTTGCAGTCATTTATACAATGTTCTTCATGTTCTCAGTACAACACAATAACACATCTGGCCATTTGCATCACCGCCCTGGATTAAACTGCTGTTCTTCATCCTTATATTTAATTTAAAATGTGTATTTTGTATATATTTTTAAACTGATTCATGTTTTTACTCAGTCAAGTTAACCACCGAGATTGAAACACACATACTTTTCAAAGTTGTACTGGCACACCTGCTTTTTTATTTCCTGCTTTGAATATTAGCAATGATCTAATGGTGAGAACTCACAAATCCCTTATGACTACTATAGTGGTCTTTGCATCTTTGCATACAAGAAAGGACATAAGCAGTCTTTTGCTATTCTCTCCACTCTTCCACTCAGTCATTCTTTGCGTTGGTGTATGCATCTGGTGTATGTAGGCGGAGCCGACTTCCTTTGTTTGCATCATAAACTTCTGCTTTAGAAACATTAGCAGCGCATGATGGCGGCGTCTGCAAAACTTTAAATATCTGCCATAAATGTTACACACTGGATTATGTACTATGGTTATGTACGCACATATGTGTTGCCTGTATGTTTGTCCGTATACAATAAACTACACATTATTAAGCCTTTCTTTTAAAACTTGCTGCCAGAATTCTGTCACAGTTTACCACACACAACACATTACAAAAACATGTGTAAAGAGTATATTTTGACACTCTCATGTTATCAGGCTGCATAATAACACAATAACCAGAGTGTTGACAGCTTGCTTTTGTCGTGTGTCGCAAATAAAATTCAGACTTGGGAGAAATTGGAACAAAGACAAGAGAATCCGAGGATTTTAATGGCCTGTTATTAACCCACTGACTGCTGCCGCTGCTGCTGATGAGACACACGCAAACGCTTTATTCCTGTCTGTTTTGGTAACCAGGTTGGCGACATTTAGCTTTGTTTTGATGCACTCAAAGGGCATCGTCATGGCGATGAAGGAAGTAGGTCACATCAAGCTCTCCAGGGACAGGAAGGTGTTACAATTAAGTGTGAACTTGTAATTGTCACCTCTTTAGGAGCTTTTTCTGAAATAAACAACACCATTGTCAGTGGCGTAGTCCTCATGGAGACCAAAACCCGGTCCTAATGGAGGCAGAATCGCATTTCTTCATGGTGAGAGAGTCAGTGCAGTGTCCTAGGAAGAATAGCTGTCCTAATATGTGTTTGTGTGTGTTTGTGCGTAGGAGGAACCTGATTGATATAATGCATAGATAATTGTGGAGTGAATATGTATAACTAAGGATGTAATTTCATTAAATTAGTTGAAAACAGTGGGAAACAAAGCTTAGAGCGATGCATTTTAGACTTTAAGAAAAGTGTTCTAACCCTCAAGAGGCACATTTGTAAATTTTTCATCTGTAAATCAAAGTTTCTGTTTGTATTTTTGTAAATAGCATTTGATAAATTAAAGGGCCACACGACATCAGTCATTTTTCTGTTTGTTTGAATTAAGGAGTTGCAGCGGAACCCTGTGACAGAAATACAGAAGAAAATATTGACTGATTTGCGAGGTAAGCCTTTAGATTTGTGTTTCCAATTGAAATATTTTGTGATAATATGAAAACTTGATTCATTTTCTCACCGTCAAACAGAGATAATCATTTTCATGTCTCGAAAGTGATGTTCCCTGTCGTCTGAAAGTCTCAGGGACAGCAATAGAATGATGTGACAGTGTGTCAAAAGGGGAGAAAAACAGCTGCGGTGTTGATGGTGCACAGCAGACTGTGGTTGATTATGAGGCTTCTGCCAAGTGGGTGGGAGGCGGGGATGGTTCTTTTGTCTTTCAGATGGAAGGGAAATTATGAGCCTCTATTCCAAGGCTCGGTGGGAGAAAAAAGACACTGATACGATACACGATCCATGTTTCCAGTCGCATTCGCAGTGTTGATGAAAAGTATGAAAATGAGCGGTTTTTTTTTCCCCCATTGCATATTTATTCATTTCATTGACCACACACTCATGCAGGACAGGTTTTTACAATTTGTTATACGTTAAAACAAAACAAAACAACAACAGCTGTCTTGCATATTAAACAGTTAAAGGAATACTTGTATTACTAGAATAGAGGTAGTATTTTTGAAAAAGTTTGCTTCCCATCCTCAGTTTCCCCTGAGTTGAGAAATATCTTCATTCTTTTCTTTGTTACGTGCCCATCAGTGACACGTGGTCCTGTTAGCGTAACTGTTAGCAAAGATGGCGAACACTGATTACATTCTGGGAATGAGGTCTCGTCCCCCCACGAGTGGGTCTAAAAAGTGTGGAATTAGTGATGCAGTTTCAAGCCTCGGACCACGTGTCACTGGTGGGCACGTAACAAAAATGAATGAGGATATGTCTCGACTCAAATAGACTACCCCTATTCTTATTAGTATAAAACTAAATGCAAATCGGTGAAGTATTGCTTTAAATCCAACCATTGTATCATACAGGTTCTTGTTTAAAGATTACAGTTATCCTTTCTTAACTCACTAAGAGCACACACACACACACACAGCATATGTACTCCTCATGTATCCTGACTGACTTACAGCATTTAATTTGCTGTTAAATTCTCCCTCATTTGTCCCCATTTTTGCTGGTGTCACTCCAACGTACAACCATACATAGATTTATTTTCATCCTTACTGTGTGATGACACTCAAGTTAACATAGTGAAATACAAATCTGACAGATTCTGCTCTTTTTTAAAACCTTCAGAATTCATTTCCATGTCATTTGCTCATTGACTCTGACCTGATGTGATGACCTTTAGACCCTTCATTTTCAAACAAACGACTCATATCCTGTCGCAGCTCGCACTAAATGAAAACTGATGAGAGACAGTAGACTGTGGCAGGAAAGTGACGAGTCACAAAACATTAACTCTCTGTTACATTTTCTCATTTGCTGTCGTGTCGCCCAGTTTTTAGTGTGTTTTTTTTAAATTTATTTGCACTCCAGGGCCACCGTAGGGGATTTACTTCTTAAGTAATACGACTCTGATTAAGAAAGGGGCACTGAGACACTGGCACACAAACCTGCACACATTCCACAGTAGGAAAGTCATTTATTAATCAAACAGATAATAAATGCACACCTTGGGATTTATGTGTGTGTGTTGTGTGTGTTCAAGGAGCAGCGAGATTCTGCCTCCAATTAGTAGAACAACATGCATCGTGTCATGGATTCAACACCCACGATCACATCGACATAGTGACATCATGTCTTATCAATATGGAGACGTCGTATTTTCATTTGTCTGGCAGGAGTGGTGTGAGGTCAGTGTGGAAATATCATGAAAAAATACATGTGTTATTGCAGTGATGTTCAGGGAGATCTACTCTTCACGTTATTCCAACCCAATATGAAGATGTCTGCATGTGAGCTGCAGTCATCTCAGCCCACTCAGATGACTTTGGTTTTGTTCCCCCTCTCACTTCAGCAGCGCACTTGTCTTCCCTGTTAGGTTGCAAATGAAATGCGGCTCAGCTCCGGAGTCGCATATAAATAGACCGTAACAGATTCATTTCATTTTATTCTTCTGTTGCGTCGAGTGGCGCTGATGTTCGAGGTCCCGGCAGAAAAGGTGGTTATCTCCTGGAAACAAGTATCTATCCAGACTGTGACTTCATCCATAGCAGCATGACAGATGCTGCCAATCTCAAATGAGCATGGCTGTTTTTGTGATTGTATTCACATTTTTAATTGTCTTTCAAAGTGAACACCTCTTATTTAGAGATCGAGGCGACAAGTACAAGTGTTTTAATATTCCCCCAAT
This sequence comes from Solea senegalensis, assembly GCF_019176455.1. Classification (NCBI taxonomy): domain Eukaryota; kingdom Metazoa; phylum Chordata; class Actinopteri; order Pleuronectiformes; family Soleidae; genus Solea; species Solea senegalensis. The sequence goes on from NC_058034.1 coordinate 16,185,981, forward strand.
TAAAAATGCATCATATTATATCCTATTATGTCTACGTCAAACGCGATGTCTGACTTTAATCTCAGAAGAATTCTTACTTTAAACTCAGAATTCCAACTGTAATCTCAGAATACCAATTTCAATCTATCTGGAATGACTTTAATCTCAGAATTCCAACTTTAATCTCAGAATATCTGATTTAATCTCAGAATTCTGACTTTAAACTCAGAATTCTGACTTTAAACTCAGAATTCTGACTTTAATCTCAGTTAATATACTAAAAACATTTTTTTAAATCCACACACTACTGGGGCCCCTCTCCTTACCAGGGTGGCCTTAAGCAGCCTTGGGCCGGCTCTGCTCTCTGCATCTCAATTGGTCCACACTCTCCTCGCGCGCTGAGGGAGGGAGGGAGGGTTGGATGGAGGGGAACACCGAGTTTTTCAGATGCATTTGAAGCGTTCAAGACTCCCCTCACCCTCCTCGCCACTCCAACATAAAGCAGCTCGGTGTGTGGAGAAGCCAAAGCGGAACAACTGGGACAAACAGAAGGAGTCACTTTCATCTATTGCCGCAGTTTGTCTCAATTTTGTTTTAACCGGAGCAAAAATAGTGGATAACAAAAACCAGATAATGTAGCGTCAATATAAAGACAAAACAACGATGGGCGAGTGTGTGGAGTAAGCGTGTCCCGGCAGAGGATGGAGAAAACACTCGCTGTTGTTCGAGAATAAAGGCTTTTGTGGGGGGGGATTTTTAGTCATGTTAGTGGTGACAGCTGCTCTCACGGTGCGATCGTAGTCTACACGGAAAGCGTCGGGATTCCCTTTGTCCCCACGTGTGGACGGATGAACAGTGGAGAAGACACACGGTAGGTCAACCATAGAAATTAACTGTTGTTTTTAACTGACACGCGAGCGTGAGCTTTGTTTTCAGTCAAGTGGGCTGGTTGTGATTATTTGAAATGTTGGCTTTGTTGTTTGGCTCCTGTCAGCCCCAGGTGTTTCCCCCGCTGTCACGCCTCATTAGTGAGTTCATTCACGTTTTTATTCAGTTCACTATGCGTTATAGGGTCAAATAGGTATGTTGGCCAATTTTAAATATATTTTTTATGTCAATACATGTTTTAAATTAGATATTGGTATAGTTTGTTAAAGGGCTGAACAAGTTCTCAAGTAGAATATGGTTTTAGTTGTTTATTTGCAATTAGTTTGTCAAGTCATGGCTTGGCAATTAATTAATTAATTAATTAATTGTATTGTATTTTTTTGGATAAATATATTGTAATCCATAACATAAACGTTTCAAATCCATAACTTCAGTTTTCAGTATGTTGAAATCTGTTACACAGTGACTTAAAATTTCAGTTGCAATGTCTGTCAGAAAATTTGCAATTAGGTGTTTTCCCCCTTTCAGCCCCATAGTTTCTAGTTTCTGGTCTCTAAAAGACCATTACAGTTGTCTCTAAAAGAACATTACATCTGCCCATCAGGCTGTGTGCCATTATTTAATAGTAGACATACAGGCTGATTTGATCATACCCATGCAGGGAAGTGGTTATTTGCTCCAGGAGCAGACACACTGCTGCCTGATAAGTCATTCAGTGTTCACCTGCCTTATGTCTTCAGTTTCCAGCTGTCACTCTTTAACCTTGTGATCATATTCAATGTAATTCTTCAGGATTTACTGTCTGCTTTACCATATATATGGAGCTGTCACACACAGTACGTCTGTCACTGAGATTGACTGTCTGCTTGACAACATGATTTCCGGCTTTACCTGTGGCGCTGTTTTCTGTCCCTTCTGACTTTAAATAATTGACATTTAATATCATATGGTCTTTTTGTTCAGTGAATGACAGTATTTTCTCTGGTAGTATTCTTTAAGTCAGTCAGTGCGTTTCCGTGCATGTTGAAAGTCCCATTTTAGTCAGACTGAGACAATGATTTAACATAAACATTAACATACATTTTCTTAATGTCATGTAAACACGTTAGGCCGACTAAACTCGAGCTAGTCTTAGTCTGACTAACATACCTGGATAATGCAATTCATAGTCTGATTACTCCTGCATTTATACGCTTAGTCTGACTGGAGTCTGACTTTCTCAGCATTCACCAAAATGCTCCCTGCTCTTCCCCACTCTTTGACCTGGAAGTAGACGACAAAAAACTGCAGTAATGTTGCTGGAAAAGAACAAACAACACAATGCTGTTAGCAAGAGCGAAAGATGCGGAGAAGAGCCACTTTTGGACTGACTAAGAGGCGCGATTTATGCTTTATCCATCTCACCGTCCATCTTGCCATTCGCTGTCAATATGCACTAGCTTATGGAGAGATACAGCGCCACCTACGGAGGTGGAGTCAGACCTACACTATCTTCTACATCTATACTCGGACTCGGCAAGTTGTACAGGCAATCGGACTATAGCCTATAGCCTTAGCTAGATTAAACTGTGCATGTAAACGTACTGACAGTGTTGGATTGAGTGTAATGAGACCATGAGCAGGGGTGGGAACTCCTTGCAGGTCAGAAAGGTGATGTGGCGACTCCTGGGTGTCCTGCTTTGTGAGCAGAACAGTATATTAACACAAAGAAACATCTGCTGATAGTTTCCACTCTCTAGTGACTTTTTCTCTTCTTAGTGTCTATGTTTCCTAATCAACTCTACTCTCCGCAAACACTACCCCTCTGATTCTTCATCCTAAAGACCATGCTTCCCTGCTCGTCGTCCTTCATGTTCCTGAATCCTCTGTCTAACAGCTCTGTTCCTCTGTACCACTCAAAACTAAAGTCTATTGATCTGTTGGCTGATGCCCCATGTTTAAATGCGGAACCCAATTGATCCGTGTGCAGAGCTCTTAGTGTAGAGGTACAAGTACATTTAGTCTTGCAGTATATGAGCAATTATGTCTAACTGTCAAGACCGATTTGTGCTATTCACCAATATATGTATATGTATATGTATATGTATGATCATGTGGCTGAAATTGGTTACACTGAGGCAATCATGGAGTGTCTGTGTGTACATGGAAGTAATCTTAAACTCAAATCTCTTTCAGGCAATGATGATAACCTGGTCTGCTTTCAGCTTCCATTCATATCTATTGATCGTTTTAAAGAAATTGTCTCGCCCTTTCTGTATTTTATCGTGTTGAGGGTGAGAGAACTCACAGTGGTGCAACACAGGAGAAATAGCTATTGGAAGATTGAGCCCATTGTGTATGTCAACCACAGAATTAGCTTTTGAGGTCTATGGCTCCGTAAACCATTTTTTTAACCACCACAGCCAACATATTTCCAAGTTCATGGATTCCGCTTTTTCACTATTAGTCAAGCTATAGTAGATTAAGTCGGGCTACACTTCTTGTGTTGGGTTTTTGTTATGAGATGAAAACAGTGGCGATTGCTCCACGACAGCAAGGGAAGCTCACACATTTCAATACTAAACGTGCACTAGGACGTGGTTAGAACGGGCTCACAATCAGCTGTTTATTGAGTTTCATATTCCTGTAGCAGCCTCTGCATTAAAACCACTTGAAGCTCAGCTTCAACTGTTCTCTATGGGATGTCACAGATAGGTCAGTCCTGTGTGGACAAATAGCTGGTCGTTGTGTGTTATTTGCTCGGCGATATAGCCCATTGTCGTTTTATGTTACATATAGACTGCGAATAAAAACACTATTGTACCATTTCAGTTTTACTTAATTATAGCGCTTCCTTGTTCTGGTTGTTCGTTTGCCAAATTTATGTAAGAATTTATGTATAAATAACTGGGCCTGAAGTGAGCTTCCCCTGTTTCAAAGACCAGCAACTGCCACTGAATGAAAATACCCACTATACCCACTGATAGCTGCTTTTGGTCCCACCAGTACACATTGGAGGCACTGCGGAGTGCCTCTGTGGCTCAAAGCATCTTGTGAACTATTATCCCCAGTAGGTGTTGCTTCTGTGAACACATGACCTTCCTCCTTTTTCGGTGCAAGTGAGGGGGATGCTACAACTCTACAGTGCAACGTCTGTTATTGGAAAGCTGACAGGAAAAAGATGGCAGGAGTAAAGGACATATAGATACAGAAAGATGGGAAATGACATGCTCCAAATGAAGAATCATGTGGCCATTGTGGTTTATGGTTGATTCCTTGTTCTCAGGGTCAGCAGGGTGTCTCTCATGGCCTCCACTGTAATCACTGGTAAAATTCAGCTTTGTGGTGTTTCTGAACACATGTATTTTTTTTTTAGGTTGAAAAATCATTCATACAGTGACTAACCACTGATGGAGTTGTGTGTTCAGTTCACTTCACTGCATCTGGGTGCAGCAATGATGTTTCTTTATGTTAGGAAAGAAAAGATTTACCAGTCATCCTTGAGAGAAAAATGTCTAAAGTAAATGCGTCTCATATTGTAGGTTGGCAGTGTGAGGTCATCAAATGTTTTGAGGTTGTATTGCATGACAATTTGAAGGAATACAAAGCTGGGCTCAGTATGTTTTTTTTTTTTTTAACAACACACTCTTGGAAGCACTGTGTGACATTGTATTCAGTGTAGCTTTGCTGACTGTATCTTCTCAACACCACCTCAAAGGTATACATATTCAGTAGTTACCTGTAGGCAACTGGACGTGCTTTAGTTAAATCCAGTTGCCTACAGCTAACTACTGAAGATGACTTCAGAACCTTCAGCTGTTTGTTTAAGGTCTATTGTGTAAGTTAGGGAGTTACTATACTTGTACAGTACCATATGATAACCCATAGACATGTTTTTATATGTGAATACTGTCATTTCTTCAAAATAAATGGTTTGGCAAGGGTCTTGCTTTATGAAGGCAGCCGTCTTGTCTTGCCGATACCAATATCGTGCAGATAATGTCATTAAGCAAACACAGAAGAATGACATTGGTTCTGGCATTTCAAGGTCAGAGAAGCTGGTCATTGGTCAAGGTTAAGGTACAGGAGCAAGGCGTCTTTCTTTTTCAGTACATCTTTTCCCATCTTGGTGTGCAGAAGGCTTTCACAGCCCCTTTCATTTTATATTCACCTCTGAGGTATATGGTGTTAAATAACATGCACTACACTTCACCCTCAAGCCCCTTTCTGTCACCATGCCAATCTTGTCATTGTCATTTTAACTGCACGATGGATTATTTGAAGGTGCCGCTCAATAGCAGCAATCTGCATGTGAGGAGTATAAATAAAGGTCAGGCCCGTTTATAAGGCTCTCGATGACGACGGCATACACTTGCTAATTGCTCTGCGTATGATTTTCCAGTCAATTAATGAATGTATTTATGTGTTTGTCATGACCAGCTTATTTTAGTCTTTGCTTCAGTGACAGCAGAATTATATTTACCTTGGGTATTTGTATTATAATCTCTTGGCAGATCACCTGGGTATTTGCTAAATGTCCCTCATTCAAAGAGCTGCTTGAAATTGGATACAAATTTTGAGGCATGCCAACAGCTAATTAACCTTCTTTTTTGGAGGATTTTAAAAAGAATTTGTATCAAAACCAATTTGCATGGTCCCAAAGCTGGGATGGCTTGTATTTTTTTTTTTTCTCGCTGTCTTGTTTTTATTTATTTGTTTTGTTGAAGCAATGATATGATTTGTATGAAGACTCTGGAGAGAGTGTTTCCTTATGCATGTTCTGCAAAATGTTCATATGTGTGATAAATAGCCTCAAGTATGGTTACTCCTTAGAGACAGTATGTTTACATGGGTGTGTTTGTGTGTGCATGTTGATTATTTACTGCATGTGTGACAGGATTCCTGTTCTACAGAAAATGAAATAACACCGTAACACATCTGTGGCATTTAACAGGAACATTAACTCCCATACTGTTATTCCACTGTTTATCATCAGCTGTCAGATAGCATGTACTACTGTTGAGATGAAATCCAGTTAGATTATAAAAACTCACAATACTGTCCTTCCAGCTGTGGCTCTGACAGCACATGATTTATGGTGCTGTCAGAGATGTAAAGGTCCCATATTTAACACGTAACCTGTTTATTCTTTAAGTGTTGTTGTTATCCATAAGAACATATGTTTGTGCTACTAAAAAATGTCACAGTGGTGTTACATCTCCCCTCTCATGCTTTTCTCTCAAGCTTGAGCCAGAGCAGGGTGTTCTTTTTTTGTCCTCTTAATTGGCACACGGGCACACTGACCACAGATTGTAACCCTCTACTGCAACTAGATAAAACGTGCAGGTACTGTAATTGCAAATTAGTGCTGAACTCAGCAGAAATGACTGTCAAATTCAGATCAAAAATGATATGCTGGTTTTCACCTGGTTCTGACAACATTATTCAGTCAAGGCTTTTACGTGCATGTTCAAAGTCCAATTTTAGTCGGACTAAGAAAATAATTTTTTTTCTTAATGTCTAAAATCGAGCTAGGCTTAGTCAGACTAACATACTTGCAGTCATAGTCTGATAACTGCTGCATGTATAAGCTTAGTCGGACTGGAGTTGGACTTAGTGTTCTGTGCATGCACCAAAATTTCCTCCCAGGTCTTTGACCTGGAAGTAGAAGGAGACGATGCATAAACTGCGGTGGCGTCTTTCTTTGGACAACACAGCAAACCATATTTTCTCCTGCATGAATTATCGATCTGGTAGGTTGTCTGATTGCCTGTCTTAGTCTGACTATGGCCTTAGCTCGATTAAACTTTGCATGTTGTCTTATGAATGAAATAAGACTGCTTGACTCGTGAGGTTACCAGTGTTTTGGTTAATTTCTTATATTTCAGTCCAGTATGTCAGCCCATAAACATCCAGCCATTATATAAGCTATATATATGCTATTATATAAGCTATATATATATATAAGCTGTATATTGGTGCCACGTGTGAAGGAGCTGCAAGCCTGTTGCAGAGTGACTCTGGTACTGACAATATTGGTGGTGTAAATCAGTGTTTCCCAACCCTGGTCCTTAGGGAACACTGCCCTGCATGTTTTAGATGTTGCCCTGCTCCAACACACTTGATTCAGATGGTCAACAAGCTCTGCAGAAGCCTGGTAACAAGCTGTTCATCTGAATAAGTAAGTACCAGAATCAGCCAGGCCCAGACGGGAGCACAATCTCACCAGGGGTCAGATGGCCAGGAATAACCAGAACAGTAGCACCACGGGTTGGAACTGCAGGAGGAACTGGGCCACATGTAGAGGGGCTGGAGGAAATATGACAGAGCACCACTGCAGCATTGGCAGGGTACAATACAGCCAAGGGCCCCTAATAACTTCCATTAATATGTCGCTAGCTTGTAAATTAAAATGATTTACTAGTAACGGGCCAGGGAGTGATTTTTGCTGAGGGCATTATAGGACGAGGGAAAGTTCCTGTAGACAACCACATATTTAAAAATCAAGGGAGGCAAAAGTAAATGGTCCAAACAGTGGACGATGGATGGATGAATGAATGAATCTACTTTTTTCAGGGGCCTTGCTTTGCGGAGGCTGTCGTCTTGTGCTACAATGTTTCTATAATTGACTGAACGGACAAACTAGCCAGTGCATGGATTTTGAAGTGGATATTCACACAAATGTCAAGTGTATTTTTTTCCCTAGTGAAGTCCACTGTAGTTTTCTGATGGACGTAAGAAAAGGAGGGAGGAGTCTCCAAAGCATGTTTCATTGACTACCTCAGCTTGATGTCTTGACAATATTCAAAATGATCACACAGTAGAATGTTGTTCAAGGGCAATGAAGGCAAGGTAGCGTTTGTGTGGTTCAAATTAGTTTGTTTTCTTGTTCAAATAGTGTGCATACAATTGAGGAAGGCAATTCTCTGTCTTTCTCCCACACACGTTGCCTGTCATTCCACTTGGCAAGCTGCTGTTATCTTTGTGTATCCAACAGTTCTCTATTCTTCTGTTTTTGTTGCAACCCTTTAGAAATTGCTGCATCCATCCAACAACAGTCAGTGAATCACTTGAAGTGGGCTTTCATATATCTGGTCGATATAGGCGTGGCAGGATAATTCCCACAGCTCTGTAGGCTAAATGGAAGTGATATTTAATGGTTGATATGTCAGTTAACAGGCACAGGAATGACAGGCGTGTGTGCGCATACATTAGTTTGAGTCAAGATTTGAGAAGGAAATTGGGGGAAAGAGGGAGACGGACAACTGTAATTACACTAGTGACAGTCGAAGCACATTTAATGATTTGCTTTATTTCAAAACACGGAGAACGAAAGCATTTGCATTGATTGTTGACTTGTCAATGCTAAATTGGCAGCAATATTATCTTTTTTATTATCCAAATGGAAAACTCATTCTGTGCTCCCTGTTGTCCTAATTCTGGTTCTTCATTTACTATGTGAGTAAGCAAGTGGAAGCCCTGTTCTCACTTGTCCTCACAGACCCTGAACTGAAGGAGATGAATAGCCCGAAGAGATGTGCTTGATAATTGTGTGTAATTATAAAGCAAAGCAGTCGGCTCATGTCTTCATGTTCAAGAGAAGCAAGAGTTATGAGTCACGAGACAACTGCGAGATAGCCTTGGTAATCGTCTTCTCTCTTGACAGAACACGGATCAAGTCTAGGAGAAGATGGTATTGAGAGCCATCTGTCAGGGAATCACTTTAACAACAGAGACCAAACTTATCATCACTAAAACTGTTTTCAATTTTCTTCTCAGCGTGACCTATCCTGCATACCCACAGAGTGTATGTTAGACGTTCTGTGCTCTGTATTTGTTTCTTTAAGATCATAATTACAATTTGTGGCAGGTTTTATTTTTTTTGCAGGATAAAAAGTACTTTTTGTAGTCGTATTAACATGCACTGCTATGGATGGAGGCTTTGAACTGAATTGAAATATTGATATGCCAACTTTAAAATGCATGAAAAACATGGTGATGTTGAGCAGGTAGTGTGCGTCATTTTCAGTGTATCAACTCATGCTCATTTGCACGAAGCACAGCTGAGGCCGATATAAATGCCATCTGTTTTGAAAGTATTTGGCCATAAATCTAAAAGTATTAGACTACTTAACTAGTTCATTTGTGATGAACTAGAGAGATGAAAGTTCTGTGGGTCACAAACAGCTCGTTCATTTTCGTGTGGACCACAGTGTTGGACGGGGTTGGCCTCAACCAGAGGTAAACCAGAGGTTATGAGCCTGCTCCAGTGATGGCTAATGGCACAGGACCTCTCAGCACAGAGCAGGTTACCTGGCTGAGAACTGTGGAGGGCGAGATTGAAAGACCTCGACCACACGTGGTCATCTCTCGGGAGGCTTGACAAGGATTGAGAGCAGTGGAGACTCTTTGTCGCTGCCCTGAACGCCAGTGAGCGTCATGGGACGTAACTTAAGTGTTGGAAAACCGTCAGATTACAGTCGTCAGTAATGATACCAAGAAAAATACCTTAATGCTCTGTAGCATTTTTGTTACCACAGACTTGGCAGGTGACTTAGTGAGGGCACCAGTGTGTGCTGTGTCGACTTTGTTTGGTTGAGAAATACAAGAGACATCCACACAAAACAGGCACACGTTGACGGGTGCTTTGTTGCCACCTCTGTGTAGTATTGTTTGCATCGGCTTTCATTCTCAGCCATTCCCTGATTGTTTGTCTTGCATGCAAAATACTTGCAAAAAGTCTTCCAGTAGCATGACTTGACATGGTCAGTGTCAGCTGATGTTCAAAGTGTTCGAAAGTGACCGCATAAGACTGAACAACTAACTCTAAACATAAATAGACTAAGTGAGCTTACTTCTCCAATAACTGGTTTGTACTGCAAAGAAAGAAACTGGACTACTTCTATAGTTCGAAGAAAATCTGTCGTATATTTCGTAGCAGGAGGAGTTCAGTTGACCGTGTCTATCAACATTCTTCTTTTGCTTGATGTAATACATCAGAAAATCAATACCATGGTAAATTGCAACAGCTATTTACAACTGCAAAGTGTATAGTTGATTGAAAAGTTGAAGAAACAAAGCTTAGTTAGTTCAGTTTTGTAGATGAATCATCCAAACATTACATGATTACAGTATTATTACATGTCATTTAGTAGACACTTTTATCCAAAGCGACTTACAATAATCAACATTTGGGTAAAAGCAAGAGCTAGAAGTAAGCAAGTGCTTCAAGGAAGCCAAACATGAAGGACAGGTATTCTTCACAGACCACAAAACCAAACAAACACTTCTTCAGTATTACTCTTTGCTACTGCTGCTCTCTCACTCTCTATATACTACTGCATTTGGATAAACCTGACAGGATTGTGCGTGCTGGTGTTACAGTCTTGTGTGCTCACCAGAAAAACCCTTTGTGGTTGTTCAGGTTGGAGGACACACTGTTTTGCTCTGTGGTTGAACAGTGGTGTGAATAGCTGTGGACTGTAGACTAGTGACAACTGGGGGATTAACCCATTACCCGTGACATCATTGTGGTATTGGGTCAAAAGCGTGTTTATCCCAGGCATGTAATCCCCTTGGTCACTATATATTGACTCTGTGGGGAAATGGAATATAGTAGTAGTTGTGCCAACTGAATGGATTTATGTGTACAGAGTAGTGTACACATAAAGCCAGGCGTTTTTTTTTATCCCAGACTTTATTATAACATACAACTTTATTTATTGAGCAGGACGTGAAGAGTATTTTAACATAAAAAGTTCATGAAAAATTAGACGATAGCTGTAAAAACATTCTCACTAACACAAATCCCCCTCTGCCCTTATTCTCTGCCTCCAGCTCCATTCCTTCTTGTGTTTTTTTTTTATAATGAAACACAGTTGGGAAGAAGTGTTTATGCTCTCCAGTACATACTCAACAGGAGTGCAGCCGTCACACTGACTGTTCCTCTTTATTAGAATAACACTGCTTGAGGGAGAGACTAGATATGAGATGCTGGGCTAATCAAGTTTTTTTAATTGTCTTGACAAGGACTTATGAGAAAACATTTACTTGATGATTTTTCTTTTCCTCCAGACTGCAGCTGGGATTGTTAGGCAATGGATGAAATACGTCTGTGTCTCAGAGTGAAATAAGGAGAAAAGAGTAGACTTTGCTCATTAAAAATCCCTGAGCGTCCATTTTTGTCTCACTCGCTGATCTCTGTGAGTACGAATGTGAAGACAGATGTGTGTTACGACTGTAACATGAACTATTGATCATTGGTGTAAGTCATGAAACACATTTAATCCACCGTTGGTATAGGAAAAGATAAAAGATGTATATTGCCTGAAAAAAATTTGTTTTAATGGTGTTTGATATAATCTTTTTGCAACTGTTACGGGTTTTCTGCTAAGCACTGCAAAAAAGGGCTGAGATAAATAGTGCCCAATTAATTAGGAGTGTTCTGTTGGTTTTTGCAGCATTAGTCTTGGGTTACACGGCTTGGTAAACGGTAAACAAGGTGGAAAAGTACTTTTGCAGAAAACGTGAGAGCAGCAATGAATCTATTTCCATGGCTCTGACCTTGCACTCAGTGCTCTTCCACACTATCCTCATGTGGGAGGCTTTTGGAGGCTGTAGGCTGCAGAATGATGAGATAACAGAGTCTCTCATAGATCACTCACTGCAGTTGCTCTTTTATGCTTGGATTCTTTGTCTTTGAAGAGGGCCAAAATTTGGAATAAAAGTCAGCTGTCATACTGTCCCTTTGGTCCTAGCACACATTATGATGATGTGCTAAGTGTGTGTGTTTGTTAGTGTGTGGTTAAAGGCATGGACATTAGAACATTGATGTGGTGCTAGAGGTGTGGATAGCTGACATTGAAAGTTGGCACAGGCTTTTCGAGGACGATACCTAAACCGTAACGTTGATGTTCTCGTTCAAAGGCTTTGGTTGATGACATCAGGACAGTGGCAGTTGTAACTTTACCAAACTTTAATACTGTTTTTTTTTTTTAATAATATTGTTTCTCTCTAAAGGAAACACATTGACCCTTCTGTCTTAGTAAGATGTGCCATTAAAAAAAGCATGATCCATTAAAATGTTACTGTCTTCCACTCACCTGTTTTACTGTGTGCGTTCAAGCGACAAGCAAGTTCTCTGCGGGCAGGCAGACCTTGGCTTAACGCTGGCCCTGCTCTGTGCACCAACTGCTTATGAAAGCTGACTGTGTGCATCTCCTGATTATAACGGTGCACAGGGTAAATATTTGCATACATTTGAGAACATGGGTAACGTAATGGAGTAAAATGAATCAATGAGATCAAATCAAAATGTGTTCTGTACGGCAGCGGCCCATTTTTTGAGTTGTGAGTTTTGAGCTAGTGAGGAAAACAAGCCTGAGGCATCTGGTGTGAAAAATAGATCCAGCTGACTCCAGTGTATGTGGCTACACTCACTTAAGCCAAATATCCTGTTGGGGACTCACAAGTGTTGTACTTTTGCAATTGTGTGCGAACCTTTGAAGTGGTAAAATTGTTTTTAAGTTTATTTTTAGTTTAAATGGTGATGTCTGATTGCTCCTTGTGCCCCTGCCCTTGTTTTGTTAATAAATGAGGATAAACGTCTGTGTGATTGGATTTGTCATGTTGCCATGGAATTTGACAGGTTTCAGAATTAGCTGAGGATTAAATAGGGTGTTCCAAGTATTTACTAATATCACAGTTCACGTTTATGTAAGACCAATAGTTCAGAGTACTCAAAGATGATTAGGATTTCAATGCATGGATTTGCAGTGCTACTGACTAACACTCACAGATTTACTGCACAGATGCAAAGATAACAGTATAAAATGGTCAAAAACACAAAGTAAAGTAAATGTTAAGAGGAACAGAAGGACACTTGTTTTGAAGCAATAATCAGAAAAACGCACAGCAGGACCACTTATGGTTATTGACAGGAGCATCTGTACTGTGCAGCTGTTGTATGTACAAAACTTTGTTTATGTTGGATGGCCTCAGTAATGGCCTTAATATAAATCATAAAAGACCCTGAATGGGATTGGGCAAAAACATGATTAAAAGATCTGCATGTTCTATTTAATTGCAGTTGGTTGTGTCCATGTGTTCCCTGTTTTTTGTCTTGCATAATGCAATGTTTACTGGAACATTAAAATGTATTTTTAAAAATACCTCACAGGGACACACTGACTTTGTTCAGGCAAACATCAGACATTTTCAGGGTAAAACTTAAAATTAGAGCTGCAACGATGAATCATTAATCTATTAAATTAGTTGGTAACTTTATTAATGACGGATTAATAGGGTTGAGTGTTTTCTTTATTCCTTCTTAATTGAACCCTAGTTCGTTTGCTCAGAAAGTCCGTTCGTTTGGGGAGGTGTGAATGTGCAATCGAACTCTGATGTGCACCAAAGAAGCACTCTGGTCCGCCTAAAAACGTAGGTCCAAATGCAAGAAGAAAAACAACCAAAACATACGTGCATGCAGAACGATAGCCGGGAGAAATGGCTGAGCCCATTGTTGCAGCGTATGTGAAGTTTCCCTGCATTAACCAACAGATGAGCGAGTTTTCTCGTTCATTGTTTGTCTTGTTTTCTCCTTCAGTAATTCTTGATGAATGTTGAGTCCCCAGTCTTTTTTTTTGTTGCTTCACTTAGCAAAGAAATCATTAAAACTGAATCATATTGGTTTGAACATCGTCATCTCGAGGTTTGAGAAACGCCAATCGTCATTTTCTGACATTATGTGGACCAATCGACTAATTGATTCATCCAGAAACAGATTATGAAAGTTCTGATTCGTTGCAGCCATACTTAAAATCAGGTTCTAGAAATACGGATCAGACGAAGCGTTCACTTAGAGTTTGACATCGTGCTGCTCACATTCAATTCCTCAGGAGTGGGAGTCCCACTGCACCAGTCAGTCACCAGGACAGACAGGCTTTATGAGGCTGACACACGACATGTTCTGTTGAAGCCACCTACTCATCACATCCAGTGTGTGACATTATGCTGTGTCATCAACCTGAAATTGTCTCCTTGAAATTCCTGTTGACTGTTGTCATGGGGATCATATGATTAACTGACTGACAGATGGCTTGGATTGAGGAGACACTTATGCAGTTAGACAGAAATGAATAAAGCAACCCTCCTGTGCACCTGTTAACACCGTATGTCCCATGACCCAACATTGCCTGAAAGGAGGAACCAGTTTTTGATTGACATCATTGTTTGCTTACAGAATTTATTTATGTAAAAATATATGTTTAAATAACTGGACCTGAAATGAGCTTCCCCTGTTTCAAAGACCAGCAACTGCCACTGGTTTAGATGTCTATTAAAAGTCAGATTTTAGTCAGATTATTGCATTTTCTAATGTCATGTAAACACACTGAATGATTAATTGGTATTAGAGATTGAGTGTCTTTAGAATGACTTGTAACAAGATTGTAGCAAATGAAAGGATTCTCTTCTCCCTTCTCAATCTGAAGCTGGTCAGATTCAGAAAACATTATTTATCCCCGTGGGGCAACTTAGCGGGGCGAAGAGCGGCACATTGAGGGATACTAAATATAAGATATCGATGGAAGAGTGCAGTGGTACAATATGTAAGACTGTACTACAAGTATACATTGCAGGTTCTATAAAGTGCACGAATGAAATGATGAGGGAAGGGAAGTAAAGTGCTTTACACGTGTAGTAGAATATACAGCATATACAGTACATGTATATAACTCACACTACGCCCGCTGCTAATATACGTGGTGTTTCGGCTTGCACAAACATGTGTATGGCTATAAATCCTTCTTAAATACACACTGGATATTGAAGTGTGCCGAGTGTCTCCTCAAATTTCTGTTCTTTGCAAACAGGAGTGAAACCAGACATGATTTGCTCTGTCATCCCTCTGTACCAGGAGATTACACTTCAAAACCGTAGGGGTGCTGTTGCATAGAGCACCGTGGTTTCACAAAACCACTGGACTATTTTACTCGGCAACAGTTGTTCAGTCAGATTACCACTGATGTTTGTGTCACAGTGATGTTATTTCCAGGCCATTAAACACATGCGCAAAGACACTTTGTTTTCATGCGGAGAACATGCTCACTTGTCTTGTTTATGATTTTGGTTAAGTTTTGCTTGACTTCCCTCTTCACGCCTGTCTACTCTAATACTGGTAATTAAGCAAAAGTAATGTTAATTAGGACACCACAAAAACACACACACACACATGCAACCTTCTTCCCCGTGGTTACAGCGCTAATCGACGTTTACAAACTGCCTTCTACATCTGTGCTGTCGAGCACAGTTTTCGAATGTGCGAAAAACATAAATTTCCTCTGTAACCACTAATTATCTGCTAATGGTGATAACTGGAACTGATTGCAGTCTCCCCAGAGGACCCTTACCACTGATAATTGCCCCCATGAAATTCACATTTTATTTTCTGAATTTGCCATTTATGCCATTTAAGCATCCAGCTAAATTAGCTCATCTCAAGTAATGTCTTTAAATCTCAGAGTATGATCAGGGCAACACAATGCATTTTTGTTGATGTGGAAAGTTCGGTCTTTGTGGAATATGTTTCAAAGAGAAAGAAACACATTCCTAATTTGACATAGAAAGAGAAATGCTGTTACCATAATGCAGCTTGAGTATACATCACGAGTTGCGTATAATTGTAAAATGTTTGCACACTCGCTCTTTCGTTGTAGAAATTACCCTGTGGAAATTATTTCTAATTGCAGCCGGCAGTCAAGGTTACCTTTGTGCTTAGCTCTAAAGGTTCGACAAATGACATGGTGTAAGAACATTTTAATGAACATTTGTATCTGTCAAAGGTGCTCAACGTGATAAGGGCACTTTTATTAAAAAACTGCATGTGCTTTGATCTTCTTTAACGGTGTTAAAGAAGATCAGGATGGTTTTATGTAACGGTGACGTCTCCTCTGAGTGTCCTCTCAGTGTTGTTCTGTCTGTTCAAGCTGAAATATGTCCATCTGCTTCAAGGGCATGGAATGATTTTTGATCATGTCACAGAATCAACATGTCTTCTCCAGATTAATATGGGAGTAGATATACAGTATAAGCAAGTGATTTATTCCCCCAAAAAATCTGAAGTGTGCTCCCCCATTTTTTTCATTCCGTATTAATATTTTCTGCCACTGTTGACGCACACGTCCCTCCCTCTCTAAGAATTGCCTAGAAAAAAAAGGACTGTCCTGTGCCCATGGGGAACATCTTACAGCCTTTTAATGACTATCTGATGCACATGGATGCACAACTTGGAATATTAAAGCATAGGGTTAGGTTATAATTAAGTGTGGAATGGTGAAAATGTTGTCTGTGTCTATTTGTGTCTACAAGGGTAAAAGGTTTTGCTGAATTTTATTTACATTTTTAAAAATACTGACCGATAACGATACTGACGATACCGATATTGACCGATACGATACTGACCGATACTGATCAATGCGATACTGACTGATACTGATAATGACTGATATAGATACTGACCAATAACCATACTGACCAATAACCATACTGACCGATAGCAATACTGACGGATAATGATACCGATACTGACCGATACTAATACTGATCGATACTAATACTGAATGATAACGATACTGGCCAATAATGATACTGACTGATACAAGGCCATGGTCAGTGGAGCCATCAACACCATCAAGTCTAACTGCATTTCCATTTGTTGCAATTAATGGTTTAATTACAATTAGAGTGTTCCTGAGTATAGATATTTCATTTTAGATAACTGCAATTTGACTAACCAGCAAAATGATATCATGACTCCTTATAGTAGGGCTTATCATAGAAACTAGGACATTGTAACATTGTTTATGACAGAGATATTATTGTTGTATGTGTCATGGATCACATTTCCTATTATTTAATATGGTATTGTCTCATGCGTTACCTAATACAACCCCTTTTCCACATTTGTGTTTTTTCAGGTGTGCATGTAAAGCTGTTTCAGTTGAACAGCGCAGGAGATACTTGAGGAAAGATGAGGAAGAGCAGGAGTGTTCTCACCGTGTCACCCAACAATGTAAGTTATCGTGCTCCTGAAATATCTCACTTGACGCGCAAGTGGCTGCACAAATGAGACATCTATCAAGGAAGTTTTGACAGCTCGTGTCATCACTGGAGAAGGGTTAGTCGGTCATTAATTTTAGAGTCGGCATCGCAGTCGTAGATATTGAGGGAGAAATATATACAGTGAAGCGCAAACAGAGACACTGTTGCTGCAGGAAAGTGCGAGAGATTTATTTCATATCATCGGTAACTGTGGACACTAAACTCTTGTGAGGAATGTAAGTGACAACGTGAGCGCAGTTTAGTTTCCACAGCAAGCAGAGACTGTGCAGCAGGACAAATCGCAGAGGGGTCTTTTTTTTCTGCACAGAGGATACAGCATGATACATTTTCTTTATCTTACTCTCTGTGGCAGTCTTTCTGTGTTTTGACAGCTCTTTCCCCCTGCTCTCCTCTGCCTCAAAATCCTTTTACTGTGCTCTGCCTCTTCTTTCACTTTCTGATGTTTGTATCTTCTACCCTCGTTCTGGCACGCGGAATCTTAACGTATAGCACGTGTAAAGTGATTTTAATAAGTTAGTAATCCCTTACTGTATATTCACCAGTGTTTGCATGCTGTGTGTATCATACACTATTTGCTCAAGGGCACAGCGTATTTTACACCAGTATTATAATCTTAGCTCTCCACCATCTCAATGTGGTTATAATCAATATTCTTTACAGTAAAAATGCTTCAATGTGACAAAGTCAAATGAATATCATTCATAAAAATCTTTTACTGAGTTCACTCGGTTCCCCACTCTCATGGTGTCCTTTTTGGCTACAGTAATGACCTGTCTCCAGTGTGGGGGGGACTTCAGTGCACACGGCCTGCTCAACACAATACAACAGACAGACACAGTAGAGACTTGATGGGGACCATAATGGAGCGCTTAGCTTTTTTCCCAGCAGAGTCGGTAGAACCTACAAAATCGAAGCCTAAAAGAGGAAAGAAGAGTGGACTCTGGATGTTGCCACGTGGACAGAAAACATAAAAGATAGATCTGTATAAAAGATATGGTTGCTCTGTAAGTGCTGGGTGTTAAAAAAGGTCAAACCAAGGTATTTAGTGTGACCTACCCTTACTTACTTACTTTTGCTTATTTTGACCATAAAATGTCCTGTGAGTAAAGTGCTTTTGCCCATTTTTCCCAGAATAACTTCTAATATCTGGCAGTTATTTACAATTTACTGCAGGTTACAATAGTGTATTACATTACATTACATGTCATTTAGCAGACGCTTTTATCCAAAGCGACTTACAATGGAATTAAGTACAATTAGCCAGGGGTGGAATCGAACTTGCGACCATGATGTCTTTGGTACACAAGGTAGGGTCTTAACCACTGAGCCACTCCACCACCACCCCTTAACAATTTAATTTAATTTGAACAGTATAAAACATATTTTAAACAACATTTGTTTAAATGTCCAAAAACAGGGAACATGTACATGCAGTTTTTCCGACTCTCCTCTGTGTCGACAAAGAGGCTGATTCGCCCGCTCCCTGCAACAGCGTCAGTGAAATTACCGTAATAACCGCTTGTTGGCTTTGACTTGCAACATCTCAGCTTTTCAGAAATAGTTGGAATTTTTTCCGATAGCACAAACTGTCACGTAATCACGGTGATGCAAAGTGCAGTTTGCGCAAACGTGTCGTCGGCGATACGCTCGGTGTCAAAGTTAAAACCTGTGTTAGTCGTCTGTGTTAGACTATTTCATGTCGACAATTGTCCATCTGTCATGGAAACGATCTGTTACACCAGGTTTATTCAAGACATGCCTGAGCATAACATATACACATATGTTGTTGTATGAGTTGAACTCACTGACAGCTTGCTCATATAGAAGACAGACCTTCATGTCATTCCAATCCAAATACCAATGATCACGGAAAACAACAGCTGGTGTTGCCTCAAGACTTTTGTGTGTTTTTCTGCCTCCATGTGGCAAAGAGATCAGTTATCGTGGGTTCTAATGACCAACATTCTTCAGCGTTCATGTGAATGCACCTTGCAAATTAAAATTTATAATTTTTCTTCCTAGAATTCAGTGCCCTTCAGTTTCACTACTAGCGATGATACAAACAACATCCAAACCCGTGTAAACAATGCTGTGGTGTCAAAATCATGCGCTTTCAATGCTCGTCTCCTCTTCCGCGGCCGGACTAAATGTAATTGTCCTCAATTATTGTGGAGGCAGGGTGGCAAATTGCATATACTACTGTGCATTGTATGTTGCTGTGGGTGTTTAGTACAAAATGCTCAAATAGTCCGTAGCACAAAGTGTGGGTGTGCATTAGTCAGTCCTTCTCCGACTCTCTCGCTATCTCTTCATGTCACTTTGAACATTGTGTATCCGTCTTCTGTATTTGCATGTCATTTCTGGAGTTGAATTAACGTAACAGTCATTTTAATCCATATCTTTTTTTCTCTTCAACTTACCTTGACTATTGCCCTTGCTTTTGTCGTAAGCTTTCAGTATTTGCAGAAATAACACGCAAGTGTGTTTTCAGCCGCTGGAATAAAAAAAAAGCTTGGCCCTTATGGAGAGAGCTTGTTGCAAGTCTCCCATCATGGACCAGGTTTTCCCTACAAACTAAGAATAAATAAAAAAGAAAAACTGTGTACGTGTATTCCCATGTGCAATGAGACAAGACAGCCTGTGTGTTTACAGGAAGTGTTTCAGTGAAAGCCTGAATCAATGAGGTTAAGTGTGCTGAGGTGGGGGCATTGGGATTGGATTTTAGTTCCAACAGAAGGGATTTGGTTGAGCTGGTGATGCGTACGGTAGCTGCAGGGTTTAGATTTGAGTGGTGTGAAGTCACTGAGTGTTTGTGTTAATGATTGGCCCGTTACGAAGCTGGCATTTGGATTAGATTATCTCTTATGATGAGGGTGTATGTGCAGTGGGTTGCATGGGATTTTGGTTTGGTAAAAGGGCTGGAGTCACTCTTATGAGTGTGTCTTGACTCCTCAGTCGTGGTTGTCTTATGTAAGTGTGTTGTAAGTGACTGTGCAGAACAGTGGATAGATGTAATGTCTCTGCACCTTATGGGCCTAATGACCCTTCCCATGCTGATCGCAGTTAACCACCTCTGGTCTGACGAGCTCTTACTCTGGTGCAGATCATTGAAAACTGCTGTTTTTATCCCATTTCTTTTTGCCTATGATCACAATCAAAACATACAGACAGCAGAACAGCAGCAATTAATAAAAGTAACAAAGCAAAGCATAGTGTTGTCCCGGGTTGAGAGATACTGACGTCGCTCATGTTTGTTGTTGTTTAGGCTTGTTATTCTCTTCATCTCTCCTACTGCTTCTCCCTGTGTGTCGGTTTCCCTCGCTGCTTTTTACTTCCCGTCTCTGCTGCCATACTTTGCCTGACTCTGACAGTTGAGTTTGTATTTACAGAGTGCAGGGGTCAAACTGCAAACAGCTGTTCGTTCTCCTATTGGAGAGCTCGGAAAACTGAGTGTTTGAAACTAAGCCAAGCGAAGGAAACAGTTTAACACTCATGGACACTGCCTACATTCCTGCCTCCTCCTCTGGTTTTGTTTTCATTCACTCTTCTCTCTTCTTTTAGTGAAATCTCCTGTATATCACACTTTCTCCTCTGTGTCTATATTGGTCTTGACAAACATGGTTATCGTCCTCCGCCCTGTCTGTCTCTGTCTTTTGTGGCTGGTCAGGAGTGATGCTCGTTACCACAGCAAGAGTGACTCCTCTCTCCTGCGACCTCTCGCACTTCTCCATGACATTGACATTTGACATTCTCTGGATGTCCTGCTGCTATGATACCACATTTATTTTGATTTTATATTTCTTAGACTCAAAGATGTGTGTCAAGTGAGACACATGTTTGGACACACGTGATGTTTGTTATTTAGGTAGTAACCTAATTTCACTGTAAGTCTGTGGTAAACTGGTTGAAACCAAATTTACAATGGTCAGAAATCATGTTCTATGTCATAACGTCAAATCTGTCAGTAATGCTTACGACTGCATAGAGCTGCAACTAATGATTATTTTCATAATCGATTAATTGAGAAATCGTTTGGTCCATAAAATGTCAGAAAAGGTCAAAAAAATGTTGATCAGTGTTTGTCAAACCAGGAAATGACAATGTTTTTTAATGTGTTGAAAATGATTCAGTTTTTAACGATTTCTTTGTTACATGGAGCAAAAAAACAAAGAATATATTCACATTTAAGAAGCCGGAAACTATCAGAAAACTTGTTCTAATCATGAAGAAAGCTTCAAACTGATGAGTTAATTTAGTAATTGATTAATAATCGTAAATGTGTCAGCTCTACAACTGTAGTTATTATGACATGATGAAACCATCTGTAGATTCTATTTTCTAAAGTAACCATTAATCTTAATCATAATCTTAATTAAAGTTTTGGAATGTAGGTCAAATGCCTACGACGAGTGATATTGTGGCTTTAAACGATATTTTTAAGCAGCTGGAGTCAACAATGTTTTGTCATTTTTCAGCAGTGATTGCACATGAAGTGTTATTATAGAAGCTGTAAACAAAAAAGCGACATTTTCATTTGGTTGGAGCCAATCTTTTCTGAATGGCCCACCTGCAGTCACATCCTTGTGAGCAGTAGTGGGAATGTGATTGATTTCATTATTTATTCATATGTTAGTTCATTTTCTGAAATTAGGAATGTGCTCTTTTTTTCAGTGCCATCAAATATTAAAAAAGAAAATAATAATCCCAGAGCCCAATACAAAATATTTTAAATCAAAATATACATTCAAAAACATAATTGCTCTATTATTATTCCTCTACAACTTGATTTAATTTATTGGATTTTAGGGTTATGTAAATGAGGGAAGGAGGCAGAAGATATTCAGCGAAGAGACGTATAAAATATAAAAATAGACTCCTCAGAGGGGGCAATAAATGATTCTGTATTTCATCTCAGTCCTCTCTTTCCAATAAACCACACATACACACACATGCTAAATAAATGAAGCTTTGCTTACTTGAACCAAGCATGTTTTTGTGCTCAACTCTCCCAAAAGAAACCCCAAATTTATCACACTTCACGCATTCTGCTGTCGACATGGAAAGTCTGCAATTTATTTGATCTTGTCTGAGGCGCGGCGATCGGTCTCCTTCATCTGGGATAAAGAAGAGATGATGCTAAAAGGAGGAAAGCAAATCATGTAATGATAATATTAATATCCTGTTTCTCTGTCTACCTCGGGGGAGTTTTATCACTTTACTGAACCCAATTACATGATTTGTCCTGAAATGGCTTTTTATTCAAAGATGGCAAACACTAGCTGCTACTTTATGACATTATTAAGCCTTTCTTTAATGCACTTGTCGATCATTCAATCATCAGACAGTGGATCTGAGATACACCTCTCATTCCCACAACAACAGAGGACGCTGGGATTAAAGAAATTAAAAGAAAACTGACAAAAATTTACATCAAAGTCACTTCCTTCAAAGAAAATAAAAGCCCTACACTGCCCTACTCATACTGTGTTTCGGTAAAGTTTTATAAGTAAAAGATCTA
The DNA here is from genome assembly GCF_019176455.1 of Solea senegalensis. Taxonomy (NCBI): domain Eukaryota; kingdom Metazoa; phylum Chordata; class Actinopteri; order Pleuronectiformes; family Soleidae; genus Solea; species Solea senegalensis. Next base: position 16,208,464 of record NC_058034.1, read on the forward strand.
AAAAAAAATCCAATAAATTAGAACAAAAAAAACTTATACTTATAGAATGTGAATTAAACAAACACAGCAGCATCATAATGATTTTAAGTTTATTCTCCATTTGACCAAGTGGAAAAAAATCAACCCTTTAATTGATCAAATGAGTGTTAGTTCTTCACATTCACATAAAACTGCTGTAAAAATGTACATACTGACTGGTTTCCCCGTCCTTGAGCATTAGTTTTGACGAGTCAACGATGGAGAAAAAGCTGGTCATGCTCATTTTTCCAGGTTGTTCTTATCTCCGAGAAGAGTTTCTGAAACACGGTTAGTGTGGCTGTAAGGTTCTTAACCACCTCCCATTTTGCCATGTTTTTTCCTCCCTGATCAATGTTAGCCTTTTATTGCACTTGAGTTGTTTTTCTCCTCACATTGTTGTGATCAGGCCATGAGGCGTATGTACCTTTTTGTTTTTTTATTTATTTATTTTTTATTTTTTTACTCTGCCCAGTTATTTTGCAGCAGACAGACTCAACCAAGTTCTCACCTGGTTTTATGGATAATTAAGGGGCTAACCTGGAAAATGTCTTTAAATTTAATTTGACATTTGTTATTTTTTCATAAAATACGTTTCCACCTTGTCTTCATGGAGCACTGAGTGAAGAAAAACGGTCAAAATGACAAATGTGCCTATTTAAAATTCAGTCTAGAACATGGTCTGCAAGACGTGAAGGGCACACACACATACACACACAGTTTATCTATTAAATCAACATTCTAGCTGTAAGGCATACACACATTTATGTGTTTTCTTTCTGCATGTACATGTGTGTGTGTCTCTCGTGCATGTGTAGAAAAATCTCATTATGTACAATAATTTGTGATGCATTCACAGAGCTGGGAGCCGCCAGTGCTGAGGGATCCGCCAGAGCTGGATCCCTCAGTGTTACCCTCCTTTTCACTATCCCCACTTTCTTTCTGCCTCACTCACACCTCCCCTGCACATCCTCATAGCCAGCTCCGGCTGTTCCCTCCTCTTACTTTTATCCTCTCTTAGACTTGTACCTTCCCTGGAGCTTTTTTTATCTCTCCCTTCCTCACCAACAACCCTCTCGGTCTTCCGCTCCTCCTCCTCCTCTCCATTAACTCCCTCCCTCTCTGTAACGGATGGAAAGCAGGTGTTTTCTCGGTGTCAAAATAACAAGAGTGAAGCCGGATTTGGGTGTTGGTCGGGGGCGGGTGAGAAGTAGGAAAGATGTCTAAGGTCTGACTTATCTGAAGCACACTTTTGGAAATAGTTTTTCAATTTCAGATAGTATATACTGTATTTTTTATCTTTGTTCTACTTTGTTATTGTACCAGTAAAATTATGGCCAGAAAAAAAGGAGAGTTTTTAGATTTCTTAACCATTTAACACCGAGAGTATCGCAGACCACATGTTTGCGCAAGTGCACTTTGCATTATCACAATTATGCAAAAATTCCAATGGTTTCTGAAAGCTAATTTCACTCACGCTATTGCATGTAGCCGGCGAATCAGTGTCTTAGTCACCAGAGAGGAGAGATTTGGAAAAACACCTCTACCAGGTTTCCAGGTTTTTTGGCTTGTTTTTGCACAGTGAAACAAATGTTATTTTGAACATGTTATACTGTTCAAATTTCAAATTGAACAGGCAAAATCTACAACTACAGTGTTTTTTCTAAATAAAACTTTTAGTTTTTCTTCATTTTAAATTGTTAATACACTATTTTAACATATATAACAAATATTACTCACAGGACATTTTCTGTCCCTTATGGCAAAAATAAGCAAAAAACAATTCCAGACCGACATTCTGAGGTTCATCAAAGAGACCTTTCTTTCTCCCCGCAGTCAGGAATGGACAAGGGTTAAAAATAATTACCAGTTCTGTTTGTTTTATCTGTGCTTACCTTAGGTTTATACTGCATATCTTAAACTACTGCTATACCTGACTGAAATACTGAAATAAAAGTTTTGACCGGGTATTATTCCACCAAGCCTTTGTGTATGAACAGATGAGTCAGAATTGTACAGTTACATATTTTGCTGACCGTATGTGTTTATATATATATATATACAGTACAGTAACTGTACATTTCTGACTTATCTGTTCATACATATTATATATATATATAACACAGTATGAAAGTGAGGCAAGCTCACTCTGCTGCTATAGTTTTGGGGACCAAGATGACCCAGAAGTCCGCTGCACACGTGACTGCAGGGTCTCTGACTGATGATTCAAGTCTGTGACTTTCAGGTGGCTGCCCTAGAAAACACTGGGTTATTCTTCATGGAAAAAAGGAGTTACTGTTCACAGGAAACCAAAAGCAACTCTCAGTCTCCCGTGTCCTTGCAAGGACGTATTTTCTTTCTTTGAATAAAGGCTGTGTCTTGTTTTGTTTCGTCTAACACACACAGGACAATAACCTGTTTTGCTTGATTTTCTGTAGAGGACGGTCATAAATCTCAAGGTAGCAAAAGGTTGCTGCAGGCTGTTGTTGCAAATGACGAATGTCGGGGGTCTTTTTTCCAGCTGTGACAGATGCATGTTCTATCACATGTTGTGAATTTTGATTTGACAAGGAGGTAAAGGTACATTATAGAGTCTCTCTATCAATCTTATAGCGCCGGCCTTGTGACGTGAATTCTCTTGTGTGTGTGTGTGTGTGTGTGTGTGTGTGTGTATGTGTGTGTGTATGATGGAACTAATGAATATGCGAAGGCCAGTATCTCAGTATCTAGTGTCCCAGGTAGACAATGATGCTGGAGGGTGCTGTTAATGGGGCCACGGTAGCTCCACAGTAGAGTGAGTCGTCTTTCAACTTGAAGGTTGTGGGTTCAATTGCCGGCTCAAAAAGCCCTTTAAAGTTGTGAGAACCGGCCAAAAAGATAATTTATTAATGTCCCGTGTGACTGTTATTGTAAAGTAGGAAACTTGTTCCCCAAATAGTGTCCGTCTAATATCCGTGTGACTGCTTAGGGATCACTCAGAGCTTAATGGACATTAACAATAGTTAGTAGATGATAAATTGTACTAATTAAATTGTGTATTTGTGAAGAATTTGTTAAGCGATACATGACCTGCTGTACAATCAGGGTCATGAGGAGCATTAATAAAGGTTATATTTAAGTGACAATTTTTACTATTGTGTTAACAGGTGTTACCAGTAGCTTTATAAACCCTTGACTAATTAATTAATGAATTTATACCTCAATAAACCTGCCATTTTTGGTTAAAACATGAATTAACATTTAATAAATGTTTATTAGAGCATTTACCAGTCCAGGATTTATTTTTAGCAGTAGAATCCACTTCCAAAGGGTGCTTTTTGGTGTTTTCAGCCATAGTCTGTATAAACTGTATAAAGCTGTTTTACATGATACTGTTCAGTGTTTCTTCTGCCTCACCTCCTGAAAATGTCCAGAAAATGTCCAACATTCTCTGGAACAAAGCTACGATTGGTACTGTGTCTGATTTCCTGTGCAATTCTAGATTGGAAGCTGCTTTAGAAATGGTGTGAATGCAGCGTGACGTAGGTTGCAGTCACTCCTCTGCATTTACTGCCTGTATCCATGACTTTCTCGGCCTGGTCATGGCTTCCTGTCTGAGTCAGACCGTGTTGAATTGGTTTCTGACTTTTAATTCAAATACCCACTTTTGATGGCTTTGTGTAAGAAAGTACTTAACATATACTTCCTGTATCAAATCATGATTAATCTTCTTATAGAGCTGTTAGGGCCTGTGGCTCAGATGAACTGCAGTAGATTTGTATCCACGGCAACTCGTGCTATTATGTTATTACGATTCATCAAAACCATCACGGACCAAATGGATCTCTGACATGCTGTGTAGCCTTAAACCACTGAAAACTGTTATCACGTCATTGTCACGGTAAGAGCTGCTCTCACAGGGTTTCTACTCACCGTCGTTGTTAAAAACATCATCTGATCTGACATATGATTCCTCCTTGTGCCTTATGTGTGTTATATATGTATTTCTTTTATCTGTCTCACTGTTATCCGTCACCCTTTTCACCAACCTCCCTCCCTCCTTCCTTCCTTCCTTCCTTCCTTGTATTTATTCTCTGTGGTCTGCAGTCACCGCAGTTCTTATCACTCACACGTCTCTTTGTCTTTATCCTTGCATCACACACTTTCCTTCCTGAGTTGCCATTGGAAGAAAAACATGTCCTTGTCTCCTAACGCCCTCTCTCTCACGATTCTCTTGTTGTCGAGGTAAATATCTGTGAACGGCATTGTAAAGCAACACTTAACTTTTTCTTTTCTTTCAATAAATGCACAGCAAAACCAACCAAAGTATTTGACTACAGCATTTCCCTGTCTTTGAATGGTTGCTGCTTGTCACAACAAGAGATATATAAAGAGACATAAGGAATATTATTTTGTCTCAGGTTTTCAGTAGGTAATGAGGAAATAATCTGAATAATGCTTCTTCTCTGAGAAATGAATCAATCACAATATTCAACTACTAAAACTAAGTAAACGACTATAATTTGACACTTTAATCAAGAAATAATTATGTGCTTTACTATTTTCCTCAGTTTTTTTGTGAAGCAATAAATTAGAAAATGTATGGATAACAATAATACTTATATTTTACCATTAAAAATATAATTTTGCTTAAAGAGCTTCTACATACTGGTGCTTTAACCATTATAGAAACATTAAAAAAATGTAACACGAGGCGATTCAAACTGAGAACCTGTTGTAGACTGTTACAGCGTTATTTACACTGAATTTACAATCATGGCGCAAAACGACTGCTTCACTATAGCAGAGTGAGCATCTGCCAGGTGCAATGATTGGTTGATTGGTTTTTACTTACCCAGATGTTTCAGTCTCGGATATGAACACTCGAAACAAAAACCTAGTCCCACATGTGGCAGACAGTGAATGCTATTGTCCTACACTTCTTATACAGTTACACAAAAATAAGAAGATGTTGATAGTAATCCTGTGGTTCATCCATCCATTTTCTACTGCCTTATTCTCCACATGAGGGTTGCACTGGGGGGTCACTGTGCCAATCTCAGCTGACAGAGGGCGATAGGCGGGGTCACACCTTGGACAGATCGCCAGTCCATCACAGGGCCACGTACAGACAAATAACCATTGACTCTCACATTCACATCCACTGTCAATTTAGAGTGTCCAATTTACCCAATCCCTAGATCGGCATGTCTGTGGACTGTGGACCCAGAGAAAACCCACGCACACACGGGGAGAACATGTTTACTCCATGCATAAAGGCGAATGTAAAATACCCGTGTTAGCATCAAATTATAATCTGTATTGAACGATTGTTGTCGTTCTAATCTCCATGCTGGCAGCACCAGCATGGAGGCTGTAGTCTATAGTATTCTACAATGTGTTTACTTGCCAGTCAGAAAAACAAGTCACCACCCACGCAGCCGAGAGGGAAACTATACTATAGGTCACAATCACTACTGTACAATGTAACAATGAAATTAGGTTGTAATTTGTCCATCACGATCTCTGGCAGTGTGTAGTGTGGCACAGAAGCCACAAGTACGTAGGTGGAGGAAGGGAAAATAGCTGAGAAAAGCCGTGAGACTCAGAAAGAGAGAGAGAGAGAGTGGGAAGGCTGTGTTTACTGGAGAGAGTTCTTAACCACTGGAGACTCACCGTTGTTGTCCAGTTTAAAACCAGATTCAGTGGAAATGATCTGGGTCTTCATGTCTGATCAGATCACATACATTTACATTATTGAATAATCTGACCATTTTCTTCATTGATCATTTATTGAAAAGGACACCACAGATAATCTTTTTACTGTTACAACAAGAAAAGTAGTATTTTGTACATATTTTTTTGAACTCTTTCAAACATTCTTACATTATATTACATGTCATTTAGCAGATGCTTTCATCCAAAGCAACTTGAAAGGGAATTAAGTACAACCTGCCAGGGGTGGAGCTGAACTTGTGACCATGATTTCTCTGCACACGGTCTTAACCGCTGAGTTACCCCACAGTGAACAACATGATATACTGTTTTTGAATTTTAAAAATGAATAAAATGCAGAAAAAAAGGGTTCCTTAACAAAACAGTGGATTTTACCCCTATGATATGAGATAATCTCGAGTTTCCATGACAATAGTTAAAATCCTCAATGTGTTCCAGCTCCTGGTCTTTCCCTGCACACTTGTGTGTTGAGGGAAATAATGAAAGAAATTAAATAATGACTTGATGAGGATGCCTCACAAGTGTGATTCCACACTTCTTCTACTCCTTTATGTAGAGGCTGCATCTTTTCTCTTTGTCAAACTGTCCGGATGATATCTGGAAGTGTCTCTGAGTTGAGCTGATGAATGAAGTGATTAGAATGTAGTGCCAGAGAAAAGGTGAGAAAAGGTTTAACATTCATTTCCCTTCCTTTCATGCAGACGTGCATCATACTCACATCCTGCTACCAACACATGTTCCATTTCTCTCTGTCACTTGCTCATTTATCATTTATCCCCTCAGATGTATGTAAATCACACAGCGGTCACGGAGTAAACATGGCTATTTATGACCTGACATTTTAAAGCAGAAAGCAAAAGACACATTAGGCTAGTAAATGAAGCACAGGGTAAAAGATGTGGTGAAATAATATTATATATACTATTACTACTACTACTACTACTACTACTACTACTAATAATAATAATAACAAAGAAACTATAAACATTCTGTAAAGGCGGTTAAAAAATTGTTCACTACGAAGTTGAAATAGAGATATTTGATGTCAATATGTTTTTTGGAACAGGCCTGTGACGCCCCCTAGTGGGTTAATAGCATATCAGGTTGGATAAGAGAGCTGTGTGTCAACATCTGTAATAAATCAAATGTACTTAAATTTTTAATTTCTTTGCTGTTTTTCTCCTTGTTCCGTTTAAACGTGTCACTCTCATGTCACGGACATGTTCTGTGTTTGTATCCTCAGGACAGCAAAGAGCCTCCAGACTGCTGCCTCAGTGAGTCCTTCACTTCTCCGTCCTGCACACTGGGGGTCGATCTGCGCCGGGGTCGGCGCCGTTTCTCAGGCAATCTGCAGCTACCTCCGCTGTCATGGCGTCAGGGGGAAAGGTCGCGGACGCCCGACGAGGAGATCATAGCCAGGCCAACGTCACTGCCGTTCGGAGCTCCTCCCAGGATAGATATCACTCCGGTGGATCCGGAATGGTGAGCAAACTGTAACATGAATTCCTCAGAATCCACCTGGAACTTTCAAATATTTTTATTTTGAAAAGGAAGGCAAGGACTGACCAGGCTCTTTTTCGCTGACTTTATCCGGGGCTGTAGTAGCTTTGAGTTCCATGTTTTCTCAAAGACACTGACCAACTTTTGAAACAGATGTTACGTGCTCCACACAGGTGGTTGATACATTTGCTTTATCCTCGTGATGAGGCCAGGGACAACCGAAACACACAAATGTCACTAAATTGAATGATTAAGACAACAAATGTTCAGATATTGTAAAGGTAAGAACCTATGAATCCCTGTGTCTTTCTATTACAAGCTACTAGGGTTTCGAATAAACCATGAAAAAAAGTGACAAGTAGGAATAAACTCCTGGGTCAAATTACTTAAAATTTAAAAATGTAGCCCTCGTTCATGTCTAGTCTTCCGTTTTTTTGTAATATAATATATTAAATATGTGATATTGCCTTTACATCACTACACCTCTGCATGATTCTGTGAGGATGTGGTCTAGAAATGTATTCATACTTTGCACACTTTTAAACGACACTTTTATAATAGCAGAGATGATCAGCCTCAGTTCGCTTTATCTAAATGTGGCCTTTTTACACGTTTTAGATAGATAGACAGATGGATAGATACTTGATTTCCCCATGGGGGAAATTCACAATTTGTTTGGCAGCGAGTTAACATTCCCCATTAGCACAGAGGGCAGAAAATGCTTGTGTCGTCACTTCCTATTGTGCCTCTTAGCCTTTAGCTTAGCCCCCAGCTCTGCACCCGCAGTATGGTCTCCTCAGCTCTGGCGAAATTGGATGTTTAACCCCATGTCCATTCCTCCCCTAGTGTAAACTACTGTATTTGAGGTAATAGACAAGATACATAAATACACAGGAAGACAACAACAATAATAAAACAATACGAAAACAATGAAACTCAGAGCTACTCTTGCTGCCACGCTAACCGGTCATGTTTCTTCCAAGTGAATGGCATTAACCTATCAAGTAAATATGTTTTTCCATTGCTCTGAAGTGAGTTTAATGGGAAGTTTCTTTGAGCAGCTAATCACTGGAGACAAAGTGTTATTTCAAACCATAACGGTGTGTCCCAGTCAGCTTGAGAAATCTGATGAGAACCCCCCTCTGCATCAACGACTGATCTGCCATTTTGCACTCAGCCCTCTGAAGATGACACTGCCTTCTTTCATTATTTATGCACCATGCTTTTACACACACACACACACACACACACACACACACACACACACTGGACTTACATTAACAGTAATAGGTACAATGTCGAATCAGGCGACACAGACAGTAAGTCAGTTCATGGCAGGCAGCAGGCTTGACCAATCACGCGTTAAATTAAGATATACTTTTACTTAACTTGCTAATTAGCCCTGATTGCTGCTGCTGCTGTGTGTGTGTGTGTGTGTGTGTGTGTGTGTGTGTGTGATCATAAAATCTACTCTGTTGAGGAACTATTTTATAGGATTTGCCAAGTGTTAGATAGTTAGATGATCAGTAGTTAGATTTAGATGAATACGCTCTGCTAATTACTCCCGATGGTGCCACACATTAGTGTGCCTGTGTGTTTATGTGCACTCACTGTTAGATGCACGTGTGTGTCTCAGTATTCTGTAGAACAGCGGGCAGAGTTGGACATTACTGTATGCAGTGCAATCGCTGGACGTTGCTGTCAGAGAGCACTTTTTCATAATGCATTTTAAAATATTGGATGACATAGAATGGGCAGAAATGTGCAGTCCACTGCTTCTCAGACCGTTTGTAATAATGACGTATAAGATGAGAGGGAGCTGAGATTTGAAAAAATTAAGATTAAGATGTTTGTATTACCCAAAATTCTTTACATCATTGCAATTCCAGAAGAAGAAAATACATATTTGCCTGCATTTCACTATAAAGTATCTAAAGTCTTGTCTGAGGGAGGTCAGTGCCAGTACCACTGATGTTGGCCTACTTAGATGAGACGTAAAGGAATTTTTGCTCTTTTTTCATCATGAAATAACATTAAAACCATGAGCCCATTAACCTGCCTTTTCAGAAATCACTTTGTTTGAAGAGGGAGCAATTTCAGCCATCACCAGAAGAGGGCAGTGTGGTAACGGTTGACTGCACTGGCACATTTACAACACATTTACATTGACACATTTTTGACAGATGAAAGAAAAAAAAAAGATAATTGGTGAAACATAAATGCAGATGCTTCCACATGAGCGTCACTGAAATGGTAAATGAAATCTTTTACACGAGTTAAACTGTGCTCTTCACTGTCATCATGAAACATCAAATGAGTGAATATATTCTGGAAGAACGGATTTAAATAGCTCAAGAAGTGTTTGGAGGATCATTAGGAGCAGAGAAGTGGGTCTGATCATGTCTTGTTTTTCTTATGTAACTATTCTGAAAAAGTGCATTTTCATGATTAAAACTGGATCTGATTATGACTTCCCCTTGATTTCTGTTAACAGCGAGTTTATGGGTAACCGCTCTGGCAACTGCAGACTTTATAGCAGGTGAGGTGTGTGTCAGTCATTGTTTTCCTGGTGCTTAGCTGCAGACGTGACCCCCAGAGTGCTTTTTCCCTCTTTCATGGCCCTCCTCTCCTTTAAAAGCCATCACACTATGTCCCCTTCAGGCATCACTTCTGCTGAACATCAGGGTCAGCAGTAGTGTCCTGAACAACCTCAGGTCTCATTTCTCTCTCTTTCCCAGCGAAGCCTCAATGTGGTAGATGTGCTTGCGTGTGTGTGTTTTGTGCTTTGCACCGTGTGTGTGTGTGTGTTATCTGTAACAAAACTGTATTTATTAGCACTATGCCCTTCTTTTTTGAGGGCTGCAACCAATGTTTGCAAGAGGCAATAAGTTACTGTGGGATTCTATTATATTTCCTGCTGATGTACTCAATTGCTTCCTTGCCCAGAGTCACAGAGTATTATGTTTGTGTGGGATTCTCAAGCCACTGCTTGAGAAAAAACTCAAGTCCCTAAGTCTCACAGTTTGTGATCTGGTACTGGGTAATCATCAGCCCTATGGAGATATTTAAGTTTCCGCACCAATTTTGCTCGGTTATAAAACAGATTTCCACAGACAAAGGTTAGGGTGATGATATGGCACATTAGGCTCAAACAAGTGTGCTTCCTGCACAGTCATTTCACTCCATTACTTTGCCTGCTGTGGACAGCCAACTGTCAGTTAATATGCATTAACCTTCGCTGTCTACGCTAGAGCGAAAGGTTGCAGCGTTTCTGTTGAAAACAAAACAATTACTCCTGTGAGCGCTTAGAATAATGTACAGTGCATGTCTGACATTTTTAACTGGCTCTGCACCTTGACCAAACTAGTTCTCTCAATCATGTATAATGATATACTTTCCGAATGAAATGTGCCAATTCAGATGCTTTCTCCATCATTGGAAACTATATTTGGATGTGCATTTCACCCCGGGTCAGGATGTCACTGGCCAGATTATGACTTGCCTGCACTGTGTGTACTTGCGTTGTGCGACATGTTGTGCTGTTGAGCACTACCCTCTCCGCTGGTGTTGCAGATGGCTTTTGTGTGGGTGTGAGTACACACAGCAAGTGGGCAGGAAATGGATCTTGAATTTTTCATTTTTATCACGTACAGAGAACAAACTAGACAGATTATGCGTCAAGATTACGCTTGTGCTCATGCATGCTTCCTCGTATCTGAGCATCAGCCAGTTATTCTGTGAAAATATGTGCGATGTGATCTGTCGCTGGGCGTCACTTCTGATTTCCCGACCATTCCATTACCGAATTGATTCAATTTTGATTCATTTAGAGATGTTTATTCAGCCTCCCTCTGATGTTTTTTCACAATTGTTTTCATGCAACTTTTGAATTGGAGCAGATGTTTTTGAACAAATCAGACACATTTAACAAAAAATAACAAAGTAAGAAACTGCATAGAAGTAAAAGCTAAGAGTGTCTGAAGTTTAAACGTGCGTATGTACCTTGGCTACCCTCACGGTTGTCAGTCTGTGTTGTAATCCTCATCCAGTAAATCTAATCCTAGTTTAGTTGGTTTGTGAGTTGACAGCTTTGTTGAAATAACCGTTTGCGTGCTGTGGTTTTACTGAAACATCACAGGGAGAAATCTGTCACAGCCGTAATTCTCTCTCTCTTTTCCATGGTTTGTGCTGCTCTCATTCAGTTCTCATGCTGATACATGCAAAAAGTACTGCATTGTTATTCATTTGTAAACGACACAATTGAGAGCCAGAAGGCAAAGCTCTCATGGCGACCCACAATATGATATTGTAGTGGAAATTCAATGAAAATTCAATATTTTAAGTGTCTTTTGATTGCATTTACAGCATCATCATTGGTCTTTATTTCCATTGCTGCGAATGCTGCTGCTGCTGTTGCTGTCGCTCATAAACCTTCCATCTACCATTTTTCACCACTTACCACAGCAGGCGGTTTCACACAGAAGAGGTCACCTTCAAATCATAATACTGTATGTTCAGCCTCGTCCTTTCTTTAGCTACAGTACTTAGGGTTTCTACAGGAACCACCTGGAACTAATTTGCTCTTATGCTCTTTGTGCCTTTTCCTTTTCTTCTGTCTTTTGTACATACAGTACAGTATCTGAACTGATCACAGGGAATTCATTCATAATCATGCACAGCACTGTCTCAGTCCTTTTTTTTTTTGCTTGTCCTTGGCACTTCACTGTGCATTGTTTTCCCACCACGCTGTTGTGAATGAATGTGGATCCTTTCATCTGGGCCACAGTGCAGTGTTACTTTTTGCTTATCATAGGTGGACTGTGGACTGTGAAAGAGAGAAAAAATGAAGCTTTTATCGAAGCAGAGATGCTACTTTAAGGACTCTTGAAACACATCACATGTGTCCCCATCACCCTCATCTGCCCAATACTTCGGTACTGACAAGGTCTGAAAGATTTTCTGTCCACCCCTGCTCCCTGTGTCGCTGTTGAATACCAGATACTGAAGCTAACTTGGCCATGCTGATTCATTTTTTTGCATGTTCCGTTCCTTGCTGTTGTCTTCTGCTTATCCGGGTCTGGATCGCATGGGCAGCAGCCTTAGCAAGGAAGCCCAGACCGCTAGCTTCTCTGGGGGGAAGGCGTTCCCAGGCAGACGAGACATATAATCCCTCCAGTGTATCTGGGTTGGCCCTGAGGTCACCTCCCAGAAGGACATTCCTGAAACACCCAGGGAGGCGTCCAAGAGGCATCCTAACCAGATTCCCAAACTACCTCAGCTGGCTCCTGGTGAAATTTAAAAATGGAACCTCCATAGTCATAGAAAAAGATAGAAGCACAAGAACAGTAAAATGTGCAAAGAATACCTTTTGAATAAAATTTTACAAATGTTGACCACAGTAGTCAAAATGCTCAACAAATATTTTAACCCTGAAAGGTTCAAATTTGGTGCAAATGTTCAGTAAGACCCCGGAATAAAGTGCTTGTGAGGTTTTGGTTGTCAAAGGTGAAGGTTGTGAGTTATAGGATGCATATTAGCATCCTTTTATTAGCAATTAACTTACAGCACTCGCAGACATTTTAGAGTGGCTTACTCTTATTATGTCTATGATTAACTAATCAGTCATTCAATTTATTGTCAGTTATGTTTTGTCATTTCTGGGGATGAGCTGATATACTACTCAGCAGTAGTATTAGTCCGATACTAATCATTGGATTGGATAAAAAATGGTAAATCAATGTGATCACTAAACCCAAAATATGACGTGATGTGTCACCAAAGTCATGCAGAGAGGCGTCTGCCACCACTGTCATGTGACAAGGATATGAGTGAGGGCTGCAAATGTCGGAGCATTGTGTTTAAGTAAGGACTGGTTATCCTTAGGTGGTAAATACATCAGCAGGAGTGTTATATTACCAGCTGTGCTGTTTAAATGAGATACAAGTCTGTATTGGACCAGTATTGTTATCAGTGGATACTCAAAGTTGTGATTTTTGTATCATATTGGACACAAAGCAATCAACTGATTGATTAAATGGCGAGTAATTTGAAGGCCTGAATTGACCCAGAGACCTAAAACCAAAACAGTTGCAATCTTACATTCACATTGTGGTCGACTTGATAGGGAAGTAACGTCGGTGAAGAGGTGCCATATGTTTGGCTGCAGGGTCTATTGTAGCTGTAGCTGTATCTGTTCTGTGAATATGTACACTGTTCTCAACTTTCACCTACGCCCTCAAGGATGTAAAAGTGACCAGAATGTCCCTGGCTCTCATTTAGTCTCTGTCCCTTTTGTTGGTCCCTCTCTATGGTTTCTCATTCATCTTTCATTGTTCCCCTTTCAGCGCAGACTCTCCAATAGTGCTAAAACCAGTGATTATAATATCAATTTTAACCCATGTTGCCCCTGGTGGCCGTTATGTCATTGTATGAATGGGTTTTATGCTCATACAGTAGATGCGCTATATGAATTTGTGAATGTAGTGTAAAGCAGCTTTGGGTGGTCATGGAGACTAGAAAACCCTGTATAAATACAGAGCATCTTCACTTGCCGTCTTTTTAAATATAACATGCTTATTGGTTTATGGCTCTGGCAAAGGTCTGGTGGCTGGTTGGTCAACCATTGTCCAATTTTAGCTGAATGTGAACAAGTATTGATTATATTGAAATGTTGTACATAGCCTACTTAATGCTAACCCCTTGAGGAGAAATCCCTCTTAATTGGACAGTACAATTTTGTTCTTTCCCTGATAACTGTTGTTAAGAGGAAGAATGGCCTCTAATAGCTCTTGTGAGCCCCTGAATTATCCTATTGCCACAAGCCAGTTAAGAGTGAAACATGTTTTCCATTAGCATCTCGCAACGAGGAAAGTTGTAAAGCTCAGTGTGTTAGCAGTGATGCTTTTAGCATTTAGTAGGAGCAGCTAGCATGGCTTGATGTACTTATATTCAAAGTGGAATTGTTTGGGACAATTTAGAAGACGGTGCATTCATAATGTGTGATTTTATAACTCATTAAACTGGAATGAACTAGTTGGAGGGAGACTTATTTTACCATTATGTTCACTGTTTGGTCTACCAAGCATTAAATGATCCTGTCTGCCAGTGAAATTTGGATGATTTGTTTAAAGATGGATGGAGATGGGGGGAAAATGGCCAAGTAATATCACAGGCTGATTTTACACCATGAGCAACACACTCCAGTCTAGTAGGTAGTCATATTACAGCAGGTGTTTTCTGCTTTATATACAAGCTTGGAAACGACTATTTTGAACAGATTAATTGGCAACTTGCTAGTGAGAAAGAGCTGCACGCTTTGTTGGCTCACAATCATGTATGACTCACAACCAAAACAAGTCAGTTCACAGAACCGACCAGCAAGTGCTCACATTTCCAATATTTATCATGCTGCCATACTACCTCCTCTAATCAGTCTTTTAACCTTCAGCACATTACTCCTCTTTTTCTGTCTCCTTGTCAGCACTGGGCAGATAGACGGATAGATACCGTTGCAATCTCATGGTTGTATTGTTTCTAGAATTGAGTTGGTTAGATTGTGATGGAACATATTTATCAGTAAATAAACATTTGGTTTCCAATTATTTTGCAATGATTTTGAGTGATTATTTGGATCTGCTGCTGTTTTTTTTTCTTGGCCTGATCTCACCAGTTTCCTGCCTCTCTAAAGGTCACAACATCATCAGCAACATTACCACAAATCCTGGCTAAACAAAAATAAATAATAAATTTGGCAACCTGTTACTGTGCCTGCCCGCCTGTCGTCACAACAGCCACCAGCCAATCTGTGAAAGGGAGGCGTGGCTTGAGCTCACTGCGTGTCTGCTCTCAGCTCCTTGTGTATATTCTGAATGAAACAGCAAGTGAGGCATTTGCCTGCATGCTGTGCTGTGCTATGCTGTACTCCGCTCCACTCGCTGCTCTGACTGACTGCGAGTAAAGGGGAAATCTGACTAGAGGCTTGGCTTAGTGGGAGTCCCTCTCTGCCACACCGGGAGTACCTTTTGGAAGAGGTGGGGGTTGTTTGCAGTGAGACAAGGTGAGTCAAGCAAGTGATGGCTGGAGGAAGAGCAGAACAGGAGGAGGCAGAGAACAGTTTTCAGCCCTTTTGAATCTTTCATAAGGGAGATCCTCCAACATCACACTGCCTTGATGTTCTGAGGGAGAAAAGCTGGTGCTGAGGTGTGCATTAAGCAGGCACCAGCTGTGCCTTAGAGACAGAGGGACACAGGAACAAGGAGAGTGATAGAGCACTGGGGTGTGCACCTCACAGACACCAAAACCAGGAGAAGAGAGATGGAGGAAAAGCAGTTTTGAGAAGAGGAATTCTGCTTTGGAAGAAGCTGTATGTGTAAGCTCTAAGAGCCTCTGAACAGAGGACTACGAGGAACGCACAATGTATGAGCCAAAGGAGAGATAAAGAGACTGCTGGCTGGATGATCTCTAAACCCCTGAAGAACAGGGGAAAATGGTAAAGGTAAAAACAACACAACCAACTAAAGGTTAATGGTGTATATTTTTGTTTGTAAGGTAGCCTCAATTTTTTTCCCCCACAACAAGATTCCAGCCTGATTTGAACTTCTTCTGTTTCCTGGATAAGGCAAAGGAAGGCGAAAATTAGCCGTGCATGTCCACCTGGTGAGACTGACGTGTCAGAATTTGACAGGGAGGGAAACAAAAGACTTTCTTGCAGAACTGAAGCCAACCCGCAGGGATGTCATCCAACGAGCTGAGCGTTGAGATGGACTCCTGCATTCGGACATTCAAGGAGCACATGCATTTGGAGCTGGAGCCTCCCAAGATGCCCGGTGTGGTGGGAGGCAAGAGGGGAGCCACGTCCCCAAAACTGTCCCCCAGAAGCTCCCCACGGCTCTTTCGCAAGCTAATGGTCAACAAGAACATCAGACAGAGGCGGCGCTTCACTGTAGCTCATACCTGGTAAGGCCTGGGTTAGCAGTCAAGAACATTAGAAAATAATAATGAATAATAATAATAATAATAATGATGTAGAGGAGGCTGGGGAAAACAGAGACATGGGGGGACATGTGCCTGCAAGAGATGTGACAATGGAGGAAAGTGGCGGAGCTGTTGAGCAGAAGGATGTAAATGGAGTGAGGAAACAAAATGAGGTTAAACTGCTAGGGAATTGGGTGTGGAGTATTAAGAATGACAGCAAAGAACACTGGATGGTTGGAGAGAAAAAAAAATAAAAAAAGGCAAAAGATTGTGGGCTTTGGAGTTGCATGGAGTCACATGGTTAAAAGAGACAAACTAATGAGGCAGTTAGAGTGGAGACAGGACAGTGAGAATATACAGGTGGATGCGACAGATGACCAAAGAGCTTGATCTCTCAGAAAAATGAGAATAAAGAAAGAGTTTTATCCTGATGAATGAGGTCACAGATGTATGATGGGGCTGCTGCCCGGTGAATTGACACTGGGTTAGACAATTACATAATAGAGCAGCAGCAGCAGCAGCAGCAGCAGCAGCAGACGTCCATTTTGATGGGGTGTATGTCTGCCCTGTACCTGTGTGAAATTTGCATGTATGTGTTTGTTTGTGGAGATCCGCCCTTGTTTTGGATGGCTGCAGTGATAGGTGCATTATCTGATGCCAATAAACAACAACAACAACAACAAAAGGACAGGTATTCTGTAACATCACATAATGCACAATGCAATTTTGTTGTGTTATGCACCATTTCTCCAGGTACGACGGTTTTCGAAGCCAACAGTATCATAACATCATTGATGATGCAGCATTTGCATATTACTTTGAATAGACTGTCATTTCCATATTAAGATTAATAATGCTTGCTGCTTTGCATAATTTGCCCCCATCCATCCCCCACCTGTTTCCAGAGTCTACCTCTTTATTTTGCAGCATTTAATATGCTTGATGTGACGGTTTAGCCATGTTATGCAATGTATGGATTAGAGGCGAGGAAAAGTGTGATTGTGAGTGGACCAAAAACAAAAAAAAGCTTCAAGGTGACTCTTGTACCCTATAACACCAGCAGTTACAGTTGCAACAGCATACAATGGATGCTTGTTTTTTTTCATTTCATGAGGCATGTGAAGTCAAAAACCATAATCCGTAAAAAAAACCCAAACATGTCTCATACATGCACACAGCACTATACATCTCTGCATACAGATTGGTGGTAACGTGATAAAGCAGGCTTGTCACTGCTCTCACAGGGTGGGTCCAACAGATTAGGCTCTGTTGTGTGGAAGGGGAATGAAATGTGCTCCAGTATCATTTATGTAAACCTTGTACTGTGTGTGCGTTTGCGTATGACCACATAGATGTACATATGGCTCTTTATTCTCTTTACAGAATGGGGACTCATGTCTTGTTTATCTCTCCCTCTCTCTCTCTCTCTCTCTCTCTCTCGCTCTTCTTGTGGAGCCTATTTCAGTCCAGACAGTGAAAGGATTGTGGGGGTTGGGTTGATTCAGAGGGGAAAATTGCCTTCATCGAGAAACCCTTAAAGATTTCAGTCGCATCCTCTGCCTTGTTTGTTCTCATAAGTATGCTGTACTCCGTGGTACATGGGGCTCAAGCCAGAAACCTGACAGCACTCATTAAAGCCATTAATGGCCAATCCAGCCCATTAAGAGCCATGTTCATGATTAAGTGTACTTGAATGAAACACTGAGGTCTAGCCACTCATTAACTGGAATAGTCTAAGAACACAGGGTACAAAGCTAAAAACATCAAGTTGGAAAAAGGGAGATCAGTGGAAACAAATGCATGAAGGACAAAATGACAACCTCAACCAGTTGTGTTAAAAGTATTCTTATTTATTATTTATTGCAGTCTATTTCGGGCAAACGGTACAAAAGTTGAGATTAAAAATGAATTACTGTATTCCATAAAATGTAAAAAAACACACAAAAAAACACTGTGTACTGCCCTAAAATATCATATTATCATCGCCTGTCCTGGGAATCCTTCATGGGCATTTACGGCCTAATTGTCTCCTCAACTGTGCTGGATGTTGGTAAAGAAGGATTACCAACTTTTTTTTTATTTAGCACTACATTAATTATTATAATCTACGTTGTAATAAACAGACAAAACACATGTACCAGCCACTAAACATAGTTTGTTTACAAATCTAAATTAAAAGGCATATTCATGGTGCTGTATATCAGTTGATTATAGCTGTATTGCTTTTATGTAGCATTGTGCATTAATACATAACTTTATATCAGTCATTTGTGTAGTAAATGTTTTTGTGATTTTGATTTCAAGGGAATTACCACCATAATATTTTGAACATTTCAGCTTTGTTGTGAAATTCAGACCATGTTTCCACTTCCACTCCTGTGTTATCAGTTGTATTCCAAACTTGCTGTACTCATGGTAGCATAATTTGGCCTTGCTGTGGACCACTAGCTGGTGAACTCCTGACCTACTTCCACTCAGACAATGATTCTTCTGTCCAGGCTGTTCTTCTGCCTCTGTCTCTGTCTGTCTCGGCCTTTAACCCTCTCTTTATCCGTGTGTGTGCCTTTATCCTCAAGTTTCACTCGTTCTGCCCGCCTCTTTTCTGCGTGACTCTTTTTGCATCGCTCTCCATTCCATTCCTCTCCACTGTCTTCCTCTCCTTTGCACTCCAAAGCAGCACATGATGTAAATGTTTGATGGCTGGCTGCTGTTTTTCACTCGCACAAAAAGCCACATCAAGGAGGGGGAGAGGAAGATTGGAGGGAAGTGGAGAAAAGGACGAAGAGAGTAGAGGAAAACAAAAGAGAAAAAAGCTCTTTTTTCTCAGCTAAAAATACATTAAACAAGTGTGACTGTTAAAATCTCCTCACACCTAACTAAAGCTTGTCACATTTGCCTATATATGAAAAATGAAAAACATTTTTTATTAAATCTACAGCTAAAATAGAAAGCAGTGCTCACTTAGATTAAGTTGATGTGCATCAGAGGATTTAGAGGTGCAATATTCAACATTATTCAGCCTTACAAGATGTCAGGGAAAAACTATTTCCTCTAGTTTTATAGTGTTACCTAGGCCATTTGAACACTTCCCTGTCATATTCCTGACCCATAAACTCCACTTTTTTTTCTTTTTTTTTTTTTTTTAAATCTCTGAGTTTAGAATGTCCTGACAGGATTTCATAAGTTCTGCTTGAATGGAGAACACGGCACGTAACAAGCCGCTCGGTTGTGGCAGAAAGTAATTTAAAGTGACTGGCCTGAGGGCGACCCTTCACTTTTACTTCTAAATAGAATCCTTCTCCTCATGGACTTGCAAATAACTTGACGCATACATCATGATACAATACAAGTTTTCATTGTCCGCATGCGAGTTTGTTTTGGATATACAAATTTAAGGAGGGCCAAGAGATGCTGGAATCAGCGAGCGGGACGTCGGATTAAAAAGGAGGAGGGAAGTGTAGACAACGAGGGAGACACACTCATTTACCACAGTGGCGTCAG
The DNA here is from genome assembly GCF_019176455.1 of Solea senegalensis. Lineage (NCBI taxonomy): Eukaryota > Metazoa > Chordata > Actinopteri > Pleuronectiformes > Soleidae > Solea > Solea senegalensis. The sequence continues at coordinate 16,228,168 of NC_058034.1, forward strand.
CCCCACCAAAAGAACAATTCCGTCACGCTACATTATTTTAAATGTCAACCTAGATATCGGTCTTGCAACGCGGGTCCTTCCAGTTGCTGCTATTGATTTTCTTTTTCCACTCGCCTTTATGTCTCATTTAAAAATGATCCATACATGAATGCCCGTGAAGGCCTTACATTGTAATTGTTAAACTGCAAAAGTATACAATATGACATACATTATGGTACATTATTTATTTTTAACTCTTGTAAACAGTCAATTTACTATATTACAATATGTTCATGTGTTTTGCATTATATGTTGTTGTGCAACTCTTGAGCACAGGGAATGGACCAAAAAAAAACGTTTCGATTTTCTGCGTTGGCAGGATTTTGTAGTTTATAGAGAGAAAGTGGTTCTCTCCTGTGACACTACATTAACCTGCGTTTGGTCCAATTTCCGAAGAAGAAGCTGAGTCACTCTCGCATTAAAATTCAGATCTAGGGATATATCCATTCATCACGTTCAACAAGACACTGTCAAAAAATGTTCTCAGTGCTGTGAAGGTATTGTGTTTCATTCCTAAAATGTGTCCACAAAGTTCCACAGGACATAAAGACACATCTTAGTTTATATGACAAGGACTATTCTGAATACCAATTTTGAGGCTGAGACAGCAAAAATTTGAGGGGCCGACGAATACTAAATCAGATTTCAACTTACTTTACGGACATAAAGGTTGCCAAACGATTGCCATAATAGCTAAAAAAAATAATAGATTAAATAAAAAAGATTACATAATATGGCCAAACCTTTACTGTTTTCATATGATTTTTAAACTTGTTAGCAACGTAATAGCAAGTTTCATCAGATGTCTTACTACAGATTGAGTAGTTTGTTTTTGAAACGACACACTTGCTTATAGAGGGATACGGCGCCACCTACAGAGTCAGAGGTACACGGCCAAAAAATGACGTTTTTTCCTCCGCATGTATGTAAACGTACTGAAATATTTTGGGACTACTAGACGGAGTTACATGATTTCTTGTTTCATTTCATTTTTGAAACCAACAGATTTTGTTGTTTTATTACTTGCAAGTTTCGAGCTATTTGGGTCAGCCTAACAAAAAGGGCAATTGTGCAGCTCGCTGTAACAATGTCACCTAATCAATTTATGACAAAGCTTTTCTAATAACTATTTTTCCATTCGACACAGAAGAGGGTGTCTCTAATTAACTGCTTAAAGTTATTTTAATGAGTTTGACTTTGCCAGTGTACTGGAACAGTAATAGTATTATGATGGCTAATAATATTTGAAGCAAGCACAAACAGAACTTGTATTTGCTCCTCCTGCAAAGTTTCTGATTGGCTCATGTGTGTGTTTTTCCAATCATGTAAAAAACTATTCACAAGAGCAACATCAGTCTAATTTGAGTCATATTATTTGGTGAGGTGTGGGCAGTGATTCTCAGAGGTCTGGAACCAGGCTGCCTCCTCCTCCTCCTCCTCCTTTTCCTCCTCCTCATTCTCTTATACATCACTCGGTTCAGTGCCCTCCATCTCTCTCCTCTATCTCCCTGCACTGAAGCAGCCAAGCAAAAAGTTAACCATTACGGATGGGTGAGGCATCACGATGGCTCCTGGTTGTGTGTGTGTGTGTGTATGAGAGAGAGAGAGACTTGGTTATCTTAGCAGAGATTCAGGTTAAAGAAATTAAATCATGTGACAGGTCACAGCCGACATGTTTCACACCCCTTTTTCTATGTTGACATGTCGCAGAGACCACATATGGCTGATTAAATTCTTATTTTGCTCCGTAATCACGTTTATTTGTCCTGGCTGCAGGGTTGACATTTACAAACACCGTTAATACAGCAACACATGGGAGTCAGCGTTTCCACATTAAAAGAGAGCCAGCGAGATATTTAAGAACGAGGAACGACTCCCTGTGTACACACACACACACACACGCACACACACACACACACACACACACACACACACACACACACACACACACACAAACACAAGCAACTTGGCTGCTTAATTAAGCGTTTTTTCAATGCTTAATGGTGGTTGCTTTAAGCTAATATAAAGAACATACTGTGCCATGTATGAACCCAGCTGTCAGTTTGAATGTAACTGATGAAGTGTATTGCTTGTCATCCCACCATTACCACTTTTGTACTCCCTTGTATTGGGTCCACTAATGTAGAAATGCTTTACATACACTGTAGTTTCTTTTATTCCCACCTATAAAGCAAAGAGTGAACAGTTTTGTCACACTGTTCTACGTATAGTAGTCACGTTGAAAACACATGTTGCTTTATTGACAATGATTTTATTTGATTGGCATCATTTTGACCATCATGTCAGCTTTAAGATGTCAAAAGGTGACATGACCAAATAGTTATCGTCTCGTGTCAAATACTGGTTATATATCAGGTTAATTTACGTAAATAACCACCAATAGGTAAAACCATGCATATGTGTCAGAAGCACTCGTCCATATGAATCAGCTTCTGTTACAGTTGTAGATCTGCCGTCTCCAGTCCTGAGGTCTCTGGGAAACATGTGGCCTTTAGTGCTATCGTTCAGAAAACATCGGCGACCCCATATGTCTTCATTATAGTCCATAGTCATCCCTTTTCCTCCACCTCCTCCTCCTCCTCCTCCCTGTGCTTGTCTTTCTACAGCCTCCATCCCCCATCACTCTTGCCATTTAAGCCCTTAGTAATGATAATGTGACATTTGTAATGAAATTTGGGATGCCTCAGAAGCAAGAAGCAAGGAGCCAAGTCGAGGAGAGAGCACTTTGAGAACAGCTTTGTGGATACTGGCTACATCATGTCTGAATCACCTTTTTAAGAAAACAGTTAACACTCTCATTAGATATAGTAGTGTGCACATACTGAAGCAGATGTGGCAGCAAGACGATCCATTTGGTCCAGTGTGCTACAGACTCCCGGATTTCTTTCTTTGTCCTCAATTTATTGAGGTCTATCAGGACAGACTAGTCTTTCAGAAACCAAGTGTAGCGTAGGAGCGTCTCAAATGGGTCAATGCTTAGCTTGAGGTCAGGAGAAGCCAGGAGAGTTTCTGAAATAAAAACCAAGATTTGTTTTGCATTTTTGTGTCACCCAACTTGTCAGCTACCAAATCCAAACAGGTGACAGCAGAACCAGAACCAGACTTTTTCCTGCTCCAGGGATTAGCTTATTTTTATTCTTTCTTTATTTCCCTTTCTATCCCCTGGCTTGTTTAATTCCGTCAGTTATTATACATGTATCTATAATCTGTAACGTGTGTGCATATGCACTACTGTGTTTTGAGTCGTGTTGGTTCTGTGTGGACAGAGATATTTGCTGAAATATTGCTGTTTTTACGTGAAACATTTTTAAAATGGCAAAAAAAAAAAAAGAGATTGTTTACGCTTTGTGCCGTTTCCATGCGAGTTCTTTCAGCTCACAGGTGTCACTGAATTATCAGCTCCCTTCACTTCCTGCTCAGGTGATAAAGAAAACTGTGTTTTTTTCTATTTTTATTTTCCGCCTTCTGATAGGATTCAATCAAGCTAGGATTTAGTTTTTATCTGGTAATACTTTACAGGAGTACAACAGATATGCTTTTTCTTCATGCTGGAGCAATTAGCTGCCATTTTAGTTGAGAGGTGGATAACGGTGGTGTTTTGTGTGTCAAAGGACCATGTGCCTATTCATACTATGCTTCTCAGAGCATCTGAATTTTGTCATGAACGTATTGCTCACTTTGTGTTTTTACAAACACACACACCTACCTCTTGGCCTGTGTGCATAACTACTGTGTCATTAATCAGTTACTCGTGATTGTGCGTGTCCCTGCCTTTGTGTGTCTGGTGTTAAGCACCAGCTGTATGTTCTTTTCAGCCCATTCAGAAGAGCACAAGCACTCATCAACAACAGGAGCTCTAAAGCACCATTCATATGAGCTGAAGTAAGCAGAATTGCAACAGTATATTTCCTCTCTGACTCCCCCCGTCTGCTCCAAAAGAGGAGCATTTACAATTATTCTCCACTTGATTGCTGTCTCTCACGCTGGCTGAAAGGAATTGTGGCAGCTTCCTATTTTCTCTCTCAGCTGGCGACAATGTGCAGTGATGTGAGCACAAGGCAGAGCTGCATCAGGAAACTGTAGTGGAAGTTAGACAGGAGAAATTGTTTCTCTTGAGCATGAATTTTAAGAAAGACCTCACATAGACTTTGTAACTCGTGAAAATGATCTCAGGTAGGTGCAGTCAAAGCGAACTAGGGCCTTTGTGCATGGAGTTTGCATGTTCTCCTGTGTGTGTGTGTGTGTGTGTGTGTGTGTGTGTGCGTGGGTTTTCTCCGGGTGCTTTGGTTTCCTCACACAGTCCAAAAACAAGCAGATTTGGGGATAAGGTAACTTACTTACTGGACACTCTAACGTGACCTGAGGTGTGAGTGTGAGAGTGGATGGTTGTTTGTCTCCATGTGGCCCTGTGCAGGACTTGTGACCTGTCTAGGGTATACCCCGCCTTTGGCCCTATGTCAGCTGGGATTGGCACCTGCACCCCACCGAAGATGAGTGAGTGAGACACATTTGAACGTTTTCGAACAGCTGAAGCAGTTTAAGAAGAAATACCTGGTCATTGTAGAGGCTGTAGACTGTGTTACTGTTCATTTCAGTTCCAATGTTTCAGTTCTTATGTTTCAATGGTGTAGGTTGACTGTCGGGCCCACAGATTCAAGTCTGAATTCTAAATCTTCTGTTACATAAAGATTTGCTTTTCTTCATAAAGGTTTGGAGACACAGTCACACATTGTCTCATTTCAGTTCATCTCCCTTTTCAGTTTCCTTTGGCGTCCACGCAGCCATGTGTGTCACTGCTCCCTTCATACTGCGTATTAATCTCCTTTTTGTGTTGGCCAGCCAGTGCAGAGTGAGTGAAGGAATGTGTGTATATTTTAGCATTTTATATTTTGTGAGTCCATCTGTGCTTGTGATTTCTATGTGTGTGCATGTTCCCTGTCTCCTTGACTCATTGTCACCACAGGCCTGTGGGGAAACCACCGCCCACATTTCTTTCTGATATGCAGAGATACTTTATGTGTGTGTATTTTTACTTTTAACCTCAGCTCAGCGTCTTATATTATAGCTCCATCCAAAAAAACCCTCCAGCACCTTAGGTCCTTCATTTTAGATTGAGAATTATTATTAGAATAATTTTCATAATCTATTAATCTGTCGATTATTTTCTCGATTAATTGTTTAATCCATAAAATATCCGAAAACCTTAAATATGTTGATGGAAATGATGATGTTCTCAAATGTCTTGTTTTGTCCACAAACCAAAATGATTGTTTTTTAATGATTTCTTTGATATCCAGAGCAAAGAAATGAAGAAAATACTCACATTTAAGAAGCTTAAACAATTGGAAATCTTGTTATAATCATGAAAACTTCAAGCTTTTCAACTTTTCAAACTTCAAGCTTCAAACCGATTAATCGATTATCAAAATAGTTGTCGATTAATTTAGTAATCGATTTATTGATTAATTGTTTCAGCTCTACTTCATTTCATTCCATCAGTCATTGGGCTTTTAAAGTGAGCAACTTCAGCCTCTTCTGGGACTGAACATTTAAGTTCATATACGCCCTTGTAATTGTACTTTATTTATTCATTAATGTTTCTTTTGAAGTCTTTTTAAATGCATTGTTTGCACTTTATCTTGTGTGGGGCCACACAAGGGCGTTGGCGCACCATTCACCGTTATTTATTTCTTCTGTTATTGTCTGTGAACTCCTGTCCTGTCCTCTCTGTTGGTTCATTTATATGTATATGTAAACTATATATATATATGGTCTTTGAGGATGATTCTGATTCTTCTTTAGGACCCGTTTTGGTAGAAACACTGTCCCTGTCAGGTGCAGTAGTCCTCATGGGGAGATGTTTGTATGAAGGGTTTAGAGTTTTAGAGATTGTCATCAGGCGAACAAGGATTTGGGTGTATTGTTGGATTTGCGTCAGTGGAATTCATCAGTGCATTTATTTAAACAAATAATTATTACCATTAAATTTGCTTCTCATGTTTTCACACTTACAGATTCTTTGAAAACAGCTCGAAGGTTAAGTGTTGTCCACAGTCTTTATTTGTATAAGTGTTTTCAGCTTACTGTATAATGCACATTTACAATAAAGACTTTAAATGATATGCAGTAAATGGTTCACTTTAGAGTTATTTTTATAATCGATTAATCTGACCATTATTTTCTTGATTCATTGAGTAATCGTTTGGTCCGTAGTTGACGATTCATTTAGTAATCGATTAATAATCGAGTAATTGTCTCTAGTTCACTTCCAGATTCCAGCTGGGAGATGACGTGCATGTATGTCCATGTCCCTTGAGAGTTAGGAGACATTTTCAGTGTTTATTTCGTATTAAACAGGCAGACATGAGTTATTGGAAAGTCTTGCACAGTATTTCATTCAACTCAATTTGTGTCAATTGTGTATATGTGGGGTAAAAGGTGCATCCTTCTCCTCACCTTAACTGTATGTGAACCCTATTTATAGCGTGTACCTTGCCATCATTTGCATCCACGAACAGAGAGAAATGAGCAAAAACAATTTTTGCTGCAGGCTGTCTCCCAATTTGTTTCCATTTTTTCCCACAGTCCCCAGTGCACAGCGCTTCATGAAATTGCTCCTTGAAATCTATTTTCACCAAGCTGTTTTTTTTTTTTTTTTTTACAAATCTTTACAGTAAATGTTATTCACATTATTTGGTTGTTTTCTTTTGACATGCCCCACACTGTTTGCACTAATACTGTGTGTGTGTGTGTGTGTGTGTGTGTGTGTGTGTGTGTGTGTGTGTGTGTGTGTGTCCAAGCTGATCACATAAAAAAAGACCTGGCTTTCTTTTTTCCACTCATAAAACACGTTTCTTGCAGGTTAATTATAAATTATATGTTGTTTTAAATCTGGCTGCCTGCTTGATGGAGAGGGGCAGACCCGACGCCACTGCGTGCGTAACCCCCGACACTTTGGGCATGTTCGTGTCACTTTTGGAGCCCTTTTATGATGCTCAGCGTGAACTGGAGGGGGACAAACATCCCACTCTGCATCTTGTGCTGCTATGAGCAGAACGACTCAGACATCACTGCCAGCAAAATGCCAACGATACTGCACAGCTGGCAGCCGTGCATCAACGGCATGCGCACCGGTTGGGGAAAAAAAAAGGCCATAACCGATCTCTGACTGTAACATTTGATATCTCCGTTTCATATCGTTTCATACCGTTTAATCTCGTGATTGAGACTTTTCATTGCTCTCTTTGGTTCTTTGGGTTGTTTGGTTAGTGTCACAATGATTCATGCGCGTGCATACTGGGGTGTACTTAGGTATTTTTCATCTGTTATCAGTTTTCCGGTGGCCTAACGTCTGATGGGAATGACCTTGGCATTTGTTAGAGGATCATGACTCTTAGTTTTATTCACAAAAGCTGCATTTCACACGTGCACTCCCAAAAAGATGGGATGGATGGGTTTTTATTCATCTGGGTTCTTCGTGATGTGGTTCTAGTGATAGTAATGAAGAATGTTGGCTTGTCGTTGGACAGTCTGACTTGGTCCAGGCTGAAATAGCTCAACTACTTGTTGAAGGTCCCTGTTTTGCCCTTGGGATTTGGAGCAGATATTTCATTATGTTGACATCATGTTAGTATGTACATTATTTTCATGTTCCCCTCAGGATGAATTAGATTTTTTTTTTTTATCTATAGTGTCATCAGCAGGTCACTGCTTTCCACTGAAATTTCCTCTTGTTGCTTTGGCGCCAATGTTTCACATGTTACAAATAATTCATGGTCTTTCACATTAAATTAAGTTTCCAGAGACCAAATCAGAGCTAAAGCACAAAGGATATTAGCAGTTCAGTTTAACTGCCTTAGGTATGAATGGGTGTGTTGCACATTTTAGGGCATTTCTATTAAAACAAACTGTGAGTATTAGATTGAATAAACTGAAATTCAAAATCAGAGTCATCGGTAGATGTTACAGCAAGTGAACAGTTGGTTCTTTTCATCCACGCCTTGAATGCCAAAGAAATAATCAGTTGATAAGACCCGAGCAATTTTGATCAGTGGCAAATCAATACTGCCAGATGCAGAACATCTGTAAAACTTCCATGCTTGTGGAGTTTATGGGTCAACAGAAGTATGACAGTCATCGGACGGCAACAAAGGCTGTGCTTTCTGGTCCAGAACCCACTAAAGGCCCAACTCTGGCACATGTCCCAGGAGTACTGGTCAGATATCTCATTCACTGGATCTGTGGACTTCCCGAGACCAGCCACGTAAACCAGGAAGGGGCCTTTCTGTCTACTTTAGTCCTTTTACTTGATGGGAAGATCATAAATCAGTGGCATGTTGGGGGTGGGGGCCGCCTTCATTTTGGGAAACATTCCACAGGGAGCCGTGGAAATATACACCCATAAAAGCACGTCATCGTGCGTACAGATAAACATGCACACATAGAAGTAGACTGTACACAGAAACAAGCGCACACACAAATACACACCAGACGCATACACAGATTGATGGTTGGCAGGAAACCATATAGATTAGGAAATATATATTTGGAACTTCGTCGAGAACTTAATGAGGAACACATTCCAGTGGGGCAGTAAGTGCACGCACACACACACAGGTTTGGGCTTCCATTGAGTTGGACTACCTAAGCAAAGCATTATCCCTTACCTTAACCATAGCCAGTTAAGGCTTAACCCTAACTGCAACCTAACCACAATTCACATCATACCCCTCAACTTAACTAGTCCCACAGAAATGATGTTCTTCCCAGGTTTTGGCTCCCATGAGGACTACTGACAAGGTCAGTATTTGTGCCAGAAAAGGTCCTAAAACTCCCAACACACACACACACACACACACACACACACACACACACACACACACACACACACACACACACGGTTTTAATTGGCACGACAAATGTCAAGCTGAAATAACATTTTAGACCTTGTGACCCAGAAATCCCCCCAAAATGTTTTCTAAATAATTTCTTCTCTCTTCATCTTTATTTGTAACGGGACTGAAAATTACAACCCAACCGGACCCGACCCAGCCCGCGGGTCTTTAAGCTCGAACCTGACCCGAAAATCATTTTCCCATTGATCCAAGCGTGGTGTTTTATTTGCAGCAGGAGTGGGTCTCCTGGCTCACGTCATCTGGGTCCTGCGGTACCGGCTGCTGCACAGTTAATAGGCGGGACTTCACATACTGTTGTACATTTGCCCTTTGGTCAGCGGGCAGCATCCGCAACTGGTTGAATTGCAGCCGCAGGAATGTTGCAGCTTCGGGGAGTGGTGCGCAAAATGCCGTTGACACACGGCTGCACTCTCTGCAGTATCATTGGCATTTTGCTGGCAGTGATGTCTGAGTCGTTCTGCCCATAGCAGCACAAGATGCAGAGTGGGATGTTTGTCCCCCTCCAGTTCACGCTGAGCATCATAAAAGGGCACCAAAAGTGACACGAACATGCCCAAAGTGTCGGGGGTTACGCACACAGCGGCGTCGGGTCTGCCCCTCTCCATCAAGCAGGCAGCCAGATTTACTCTTCACCACACGTGAACAGCGATGATTCACAACAAAAGAAAAATCGCCTCATTTTCAGATTTCTTTGGACTGAACCCGTTGAGAACTCTAATTTGTGTCTCCTTATTTTCCTTCCTCCCCCAATGTCCATTGGGACTTTAAGTGTTATCATGGGCCTTTAATAACATAAAGGGGATAAAGAGGATTTCATGTAGCCTTAAAGCCTTAAGTAGTGTATGTCATTCTTAAATCGTTTGGCTGAACGCACTCTCAGAAATGTAGTTCCTGAAAAGTGCAAATTTTTTTGAAGACCTTTTGCACAACTGTTTATGAATCTCTCTCTTTATCTCTCATCTGACCTTGTAAGGATTCCCATTAGTTCATTCATTGACAGTGAGTCTTCCAAGAGTCCTCCCACTCTTTTTCCTCTCTCAACCTTTCAGATTATTCCAGGAGGCATCGCGCTCTGAGCCGCTGAGTCTGGCATTTGAAGGTCAGTCTTACAGAACCACAGAGGAATCTTGAACCAGTGATCAGACTAAAGAGCAATAGGAAATGGAAATGAATGCAAATACTTAACATGTGTCTCTCAGCATTACAAGGAAGGAGTCATATTTAATGGAAGAAAAGAAACAGCAACTTTTATCTTAAACTAATTTCTTCCCCTGTGGGTGATCCAATAATCTTCTGCTTCAGAGAAGCATGATAAGATTTAAAATTGCAATTTAATTTAAAATGTATTCCCTCATGGCCGGTGACTCAATGAAAAGACTGCTCGTTCCCCAGTCACTTGCAGTTCCACTTTGATGAGGAGTAAGCCACAGTTTAGAAACAAGACGAATTGTCTCGAGTGACGAGGGAGTAAACTGTTTTCACCCTTTTCAAATGAATCCCAAACCGAGCTTCAAAATGCAACCAAACCTTCATCTTCTAACTTAAAAATCTAAATCTCCAAAAACCGAATGATTTTTTTTAAATTACTGATTGGATTATGAAGATGAAATGATGAAATTGGTATTGATCATAGGGTAATGTTTTAAAACTAAACAATGAAACCACTAATACTAATTGTATGGCTTGGTTATCAGATCAAACCCCAATAATGTGTCATAATGTGGTGTCTTTTGATTCAGAAGAATAAGAACATCTTAAAAAAAAAGATACTCCAGCTTTGTCTCGTTTACATTTTGTATTTTGAAATATGTATATGTATATATATATTTGTATATGTATATATATGTACATAATACAATGAATAAGACTATAATGTCTTCTTACATCTCAAATCATTTTCTAAACTATCAGACCATTGTTTGTCCTGAACGTTCATACATCTGCGTGAATATTTTTATCAGCTATTAGTGTCTTGTCTTAGGTACGGTGGTCTGTTTAGACACTGATGCGGAGCATGGCATGTGTGCCACTGACTGGGGTAATTAATGCCCCTCTTGTTTTTTTTCCCCCTCTCCTTTCTCCTCATTCCTCAGGACACTCCTCCTCCGTTCCTGTCTTCTCTCATTTATGTCCCGTCCATGTTCCTTTCCTTTACACATGGTTCCTCTCCCCGCTTATTCCTGCCGAGTGTAGCCTGCGTGACTAATTCAAAGCAAACATGAGCCCTTTCTTTATCCCTCGACTGATGCGCGATGTAGAAGTATGTTGTCGACAGTTTTGTGTGACGCCGTCGATGTGTGAAACGAATATAAGGGAGCATGGAGAAATTAAGTGAGGGGGATATAAGGTTAAACCTCTTTTTTTTGTACTTCCTGAGACTGCTACAGGGTCTAGGAGACTGATTGCCACTATTAAACACATTACATGCTGCTGCTTTGCTGTGGAGCTAAGAGGATATTTCATGTAATCCCCCTCTCTCTCACTCTATTTCCTTCCATTTCCACCTCCTGCCCTCGCAGCAATAAGCTTTGTCCACTAGACTGCATTTCACTCCAATCCATCAGTTCACAACAATTGCTCAACTCTTCATTGACTTTGTGTCGTGCATGCTGCCTAATAGTTATCTTAATTGAAATCGATAGAGGGATAAAGGATTGGCTGTGGCCAGGAGGGACTGGGTGGTGGCGCCTTTTGTATTTCCTGTTCCATTACTGCTTTCTTTGCGCCTGTATATCTCACAGCAAGTATTATCCCCAATCTATCTGTCTGTCTGTCAATTAATCTCTGCAAAAATGGCAAGATAATATGAAGAAATGGCGGTTGCGGTATTGCTGTTATTCAACTCCTCTGCACTTGTTTTTCTCGCAGTGTTTCTGTTCTCGTTGGTAACTGACAGGAGAGACAGACAGGAAAGATGGCAGGGAGGCGTGATGACATGCGACAAAAGGTTGTATGCCAGATTGGTGGGTACACAGTATGTGCCTGATTCATCTGAGCTGCTACGACACAATCACACCCCATGGATTAAAAGCACTGGATGCAGCTTCAAAATGAAAAAAAAAAACAAGATCATTTGGTAAAGTGTTGTATATCGTGCATATCGTGGCACCTCTTTTGGTACAGACACGATTCCTTTTTTTTTTTTATTATGTTAAAGTCTCCATGACATTTTAGTGCTTTAATCTCATATACAGTAAGTGCTGTTTTTCCAATATTCCTAATTGATTTTAGAGGAAGCAATGCCCTCAAATTTACTTTGAGATATTTAATGAATTATCTCGTACTCTGGCAATTTACTATGTTGCCTCCAAACAGGAGTTGTCTGATCCATTCGATGCCATGCTCCAACCTGACATCTTTCCCATGTGTCTATCGTTCAATCAGTCTCTCCTTCCTCAGCAGTATCTCATAATATCACATCACATATTGGTCCAAACATGGCACTCCAGAAATGTCATCATCGTCCTCATCTCCCTCAGCAACGTCTCTCTCAGCTTCTACGCCAGTTAACAACACACACCTCTTCCACGTTTAGCTATGTTATCGTGCTGCATCGTAGTTGTAACACCCGTTCAGTGCTATAGAGCTCCAGTCGTCACATGGCTCCGTTTGTTTACACGCCATGGTGGCAGGAAAAGCTTGTGCATAAATGAACAGCGATAGTCAGTCGCCAGAGCTCATTGCGCTCTTGAAATCCACGGAGCTCGAGCAACATATATCACAAAACTTGTCAGATTGAATAAATCTGACCCTTGTAATCCCCCGCGATGCTTTTCACAAGTCTATCCTACTCTGGACAACACTTGTCTAAGTGTTTCATTCTATACCTGATACGACGTGATCACTACTGAGGTGAATTCATTGCCTGTGGAATTCCATCTCGCTGTCTTCTTTCATGGCTTTAAGCACATTTTATTTTATGGCAGTGATCCAACTCCGCCGCGTCTCCGGATCCTCGGGGATCCTGAAAAACGTTCTCCCTGTTGCTTGTCCCCAGCTGTTTTGTTATCCCCGGGGCACAACAGCGAGCCGTCATCTTCACTTTGGTATGAATACAGGTGGCAAAGACCCAAGTTGCTTGACAAATTGGCCGGTGTTGGTTGTTGCCTGGCTTGGATTTGAACAGTAGTGTGGCTTCCTACCAAAATGATTTTTCCGACTGTTGCATTGAGGGTTTGCATAATGTCGGCTGCCAGAGCTCTATAGCTCTATATACAGTATCTTCCCCATAGCTCATTCATCAAGTACTTTAAGTTGTTGAATCTACAGCATGGCCTCTGATGTTAGTGCCACTTTTTAGCTTCTGGCTACTCAAACCACAACTGCTGGGAGCCTCTGTTTGCATTAAGACCTGACTAATTACTCCCTCATGGGAAATTATGAGCTGCTGTAGCATGCAGTACCTGTTTATTTCACAGATGCATGCAGAATATTTATTATTTTAAATCCCTTAATGTCCACAGTTACTCATAGACAACTTGCCTGATCTTAATCCTGGGTGAATTGCAAGCAGGGTATTGATTTTCACCCTGTGTGTGTATGTGTGTCCTACTGATGGCCTTTATTGTCTTTTGCCTTATATATTATTTTCTGCTATTTAACAGTATTATGCAGTGTTGCCTTGTGGGACATAAAGTAAATACATGGTTAAATCAGTTAAAACAGACGAGACAAAACTTAAGTTAGACAGAGAGGACATGTACGCTTGTGTGTAGGACACTGCAGAGTCATTTAGTGTGTGCTGCTCTGTGGAAGGTGTTAATGACTGTGCATGGTGGTAGCTCCCTGGCAGCAGGCTGAAGGCATCTGGAAGACAGGCTGAGTGATGATAATGGGCTGAACAGTTAAGCAATCATGACAACACTTTTTCCCCCCCAACTCTCAGACCTGCCGCAGAGAAGCCAGTGCCAGCTTAGCATTCAGGTTGTGCACTATGTGTACATGTAGTGGAGACTTATTAATCCAGATCATTACTGGAAGGAGTTTGGTTGACATGTGTGAAATGAAGTGTGTAATCCCTTCCTATGATAGGGCTGATGGTGGAATTTTTTTTCCCATCATGGACTTACATACCCTGATGCAAGTTAAACAGCATTTTGTAAACGGTGATACCTACAGTACATACACAGGTAAGTCATGTAAGACATGTGGGCCTTGGATGCTATAAGATTCTGAAGGTAGAAAATAAGGGATGGGTCAAAATATGGATTTGGTGATATATCGTCGCCCGTCCTCGTGCAATACGATAATTGATATGCCAGGGCAAATATCGATATTTGAATTAAATGAATGAGGGGTGGAAGTTACCTGGCTGAAGAAACGGGAGATCGCAGTGGGATAATGGTGGTGATAATGCATAGACTTTAAGTATGTTGTGAATGAATCCTGCACATTTAACTTTTCATATCGTTTTCTTCAGTTACCACTGTATGATTGTCTTGCACTATTGATTATCACAGAATTGTTGTATCATGGTAGAAACCAGGGGAGGAGTTGTTGTTTTGATACAGTCATGTTTTAGTACCATGGTTTTAAACCAATAACCAGCCCATGCGTATGTGCAACAGTCTAACATTATATTATATATATATTATATATTTTATATATATATTTGGATAGATCTTCCTCCACAATTCTTATGAATCTCTTATTCTGTCTTGTCTAGTTCTTTTCAGGTTGATTGGGCAAGGACATTCACAGTTCTCTCTCTCTCTGTCTTTCTCTCGCTCTCTCTCTCGCTCACTCACTCACTCACTCACTCACTCACTCACTCACTCTCTCCCTGCACGGGTCTTCACATTACGTCAAGGAAATTTGCATTCTTCGTGAGTAGTGACGCAGGAAGTCTCCAGGATTTAGCTGATGTAAATTTGTGGGGAGGCTTCATTACCAGTATGAGGTGTGTGTGTGTGTGTGTGTGTGTGCGTGTGCGTGTGCTGCTACGGTTCAAAGAACACATACACTTTAATAAGATTACTGGCAGAGCGGGCATGTCTCGTGAATTCTGCTCCGATTATAAGGAGACATATTTTAGAGTGTTTACTCAGTTTTTAACGTTTTACAAAATGTTAACTGCTGTAAAACCATAAGCACAAATAAAAGGAGAATGATTCGCTTTGCTTCACGTATCAGAGTCACACACTGCATCTAATTTGATTCATTTCCAGATGAAATCTGTTCACTTCAGTTTTACTACTTTACTTAAAACATGGGTTTTAAGTAAAGTGTGTACATTTTCATATACAATATGTGTGTATGAACAAAACCACTTAATATTGATGGTCTATAAAAGAGTCAGAATTGTACTAAAACAACAAGTTATTTGATATTAGACCTGCTGGTGATTATTTTCCTTTCATTTGTCTCATGAAATGCAGTGATGATTTACACTTTTGATTTTGAATCATAACACTTTATAGAAAAAGGTAAACTGGTGTCTGATTGTTGTAGCCAAAAAATCAGTGTAATCAGTGTGTGCACATGTAATACATGTGTCTCTTTATGAATATGCATTCACTGGTGTATTTGTGTAGACATTGTGTACAGTGTGTATGTGTCTGCGGGGTAATGGGGCATAAAATCAGACACGGCTGGTTCTGAGTGGCCATGTGTGGAGACTTGTTTGCAGCACATACAGCCTTCTATAGACTGTTCATTCTGCCACTGAGGTGTGTGTGTGTGTGTGTGTGTGTGTGAATGATATGTTATGCTCTCTCTCAACTCTCTCTTTTCATGCCTTTTTAAAATCTTGTCAAGGGGAAAAAAAATTAAACTACCTTGTAGGTTAACTTCCTCATTTAATTCACACGTTTTTGCTGTTTTTGTTTAAGAAATATGGACTATGCCAAAATCAGACAGGTCAGACAGCTTTGCGATATATAAATCTATACAGATTTGTAAATATATAGGCAAGGCAAGGCAAGTTTATTTGTATAGCGCCATTGTTAAACAAGGCAATTCATAGTGCTTTACAGAGGCAAGTAAATACATTGGAAATTAAAACAAAATCAATAAAAACATAAATTATAGAAATAAAAACAATTTTAAAACATTTAAAATCAAGCAAACAAAGACGTTTTCATCTGTTCTGTCTCTGTACATAAACACATACCTATATACATACACTATATATATACATATATATATAAAATATCAAGTGATGAGACCTTGTTTTTTTCCGCAACGACGCTCCCTCGCTCTGCCATTAGTGACTGTCTCTGTGCAACAGGTGAAATGCAGTCATGTGTAATCAACAGGGAATCTGGCGGGTGACGGGATGAAGGTGAGAGGACCGATTCAGTTTCAGCTCGGTTCACAGTCCTCCTTGTGACCTTCTTGGCTGCTCACGGAGTAATCGTTGAACAACAGCGTTCTTTGTGTTTGTGTGACAACAAACCTCATCGTGTGTTCTGTGCCGGCAACAGATGGCAGATGTATTTGCATGTGTGCTGTGCGTCTGTACAAGGGTGAAATGCCAAGGGAGGGACCGTCTCCTTTTTAATTCTGTCCATGGAGATGGCTACTGCTCTATCTCCATGGTAACGTAGGGAGCAGGAACCGTTGGTTTTCATGCGTATGTGGGGGTGATACGGTCGAAATGGATGGAGGTTAGCAGGTGATGTGTCATGATAACAAATTGCCACGTATAATTTCTCTTGGCCTCTATTTCCTGTCATCAATGTCCAATTTAAGCCCGTGAAGGTTGTCAATCATCCAGGTCATGTCATCTTCAGGGGTTACCTGCAGGACAAACTCCAGATTAGTTCACAAATACTTGGATAAACCCCTCAAATTAGCTGTCATCATAAGTGACGTCCTCCTGTTCGTCCACATTGATTATGTCATTATGATGTGGATAGTTTCCTTTATTTTCAGTCCAATTCATTTTTTGACAATCGTTGAAGTTCATGTGTCCCATCCATCTGCTTTAGGCTTGGCTCCTGTCTGGGCTGGATCTATCTGCTCTCCTAAGAAGAAGCTTTAGAGTTTGATTACATATCTGACACATCTCCACTGAATTATCTCCGCAGCGCAGAATTAAATTGTGCTATGGACAACAAACATGCTGCTGCTCTACAGTGTTTTATCTCAGGCTACGTTCAATCAATCTTTTGAATCGTTTCTCCCAGTTTCCTGTGTAAGTTTTAGCACTTTTGTACGTGGTGTGAAACCACTCGGTTGGGTTTACTCAGTGAACTGATTTAGTGTGTGCAGATGAGGATGTTTTTGTGTGGAAGCACAAAAAGCATAAAAAAAAAACGAATTCACAACAAAACATGCTGTTTAACTACACTGTCGCTCAAGGACAAGATAAAATAAGACAGATCACAGACTCTTATACTGCAAAGCTATTAAAACTGTGGGATGTAATAATGATAGAGAAGCACTATTTATAGAAGTATTGAAGTGCTGTGTGTGTGTGTGTGTGTGAATTGTGTAACACTCATTGTGTTATAAGTACTTTAAGTGACCAGAATAGCTCTGAATAAATGCAGTCCATTATCAAGCTCCAAAACCATCACGTGAATACTTAAGGTATAGTTCAGGTTTTTTGAAGTGTAGTTGTATGAGGTATTGACACATGATCAACACTGGAATTGCCATACATCACAGCTGTTTCCTGGGAACCAGCCTAGAACTAAGACGCTGGCTCTCTCTCAGTACGTTTACATGCACAGTTTAATCAAGCTAAGACTGACAGTTGGCAGAGTCAGCGATGTAATATGTGACTTAACACTTACTCCAGAAGTACAGTGAGTTTCCAGTTTTCAGACCCCAAAAACTATAGTGAAGCATATCCACACATCAATTTCCTCCTTTCCCTCAAAAGTAGTTTTCCAACTCTTCGATTATCAGAGGAAATTTTATTGGCTCTTGGCTGTTTGGCTCTTGTGCTTTGAGACTAAATAAAATGATTATGTTTCCAGAGCAAAAAAAATGATCAGCTTGACATCATTAGTATCATCATGTCAAATCTTAATCACATTTCCCCAATAAGTTATGCTTGAATTTTATATCATCAAATAATATAAAAAGAATCATAAAACACGTACTTTTTACTTTGCAAGCTATAGTTGCTCGTCAATGTACAAGAAATCTGTTCAGTTTTACAATAACACACCAGTCATCAGTGATAATAAAGGTTGAAGAGGATCATACAATATGGTAACCTGTAAAAAGGAGAGTTGATTTCCCTTCTGTTTTCATTTATATTCCGTGTCCACTTGAACCAGCTAACCGGCAGAAAGCTTTTTTTTGACCTACATGGGGACATGATTTGTCTTGTGAGTAAGAGATTGGGGAAATAGCCCATGATACACTTTCCTGGAAATGAATTAACTCAAACTAAGTAGTACTCCTCATCTCTCTTCCTTCATTCACTCCTGGGGGATCATAGACTCCACTTTTAAAAAAAGAATGGCCTAGAAAAATCGCAAAATAAGTTATGATAGAGCAAATCTGTGCAACCTCACATACTGGCCTGCCAATATTTTCATGTGTAATTATCAGTCAGATTCTTTACATGCTTGGTAAAAGTCCAATTTTAGTCAGACTAAGACAATAATTTGGCTTTCTTCAATATCATGTAAACATGTTAGTCCGACTAAAATTGTCCGAGTCGGACTAACATATCTGGATATTACTCCTGCATGTCGGACTGGAGTTGGACTTGGCGTTCAGTGCATGTACCAAAATGTCCTCCCCGGTCTTTGAAGAAGAAAGGGATGATGTATAAACTGCAGTACTGTCGTTAAGCCGTAATCACACGACGGCGTCATCTTTCTTCAGACAATACAGCAACCACAAGAGCCGTTCTCGATCTAATTATGTATCACAGTCAGAACCACAGCACGGTCCATCTCACCGTCCATCTCGCCGTTCACCGTTTTCTGTGATGTAAAGGTCAACAGTAAACTGATTCAATACGCACTAGCATATACAGAGATACAGCACCACTTACGAGGGCCGAGTCAGACGTACGCCGCCAATAAATAGATTTTCTCCTTGCTTGTTCTTAGTCAGACTAAGCCCATAGCTTGATTAAACTGTGCATGGAAAGTACAGACTGTCTGTAAAGTGAAGTGCTCCTGTGATGTGGGTGACCAGTCTGCTGGTACCTTGTGTTAAGTACGGTCTAAAGAGCCTCCTCTGTGGCAGTGTTAACCAGTATGGCATGGTGGTGCGAGCCCCTGCCAGCGCTCACCATCTGCCTCCCTCCTCACCAGCCCCCTTGTGTTGAGGCCAATCTTAAACATGCAGAAGGAAAAATACAGAAAGAAAAACACTGGAAGACAAGCACACACAAACCGAGTCATCTCACGACTCTTACTCATCAACATGCAAGCACTGCTGAGAGTGATGGAACTGGTGAGGATGAAGATGATACATGCCAGTGTGGTTATTGGTTAATAATAATAATAATAATAATAATAATAATAATAATAATAACAATAATAATAATAATAATAGTAATGATGACTATGACAATAATGTATATGTGAGGTCAGTGAAGAGGGTCATGGCAGTGAGTGGGATGCAATCGTTGGATCGTTGCCGTTTCACTTTAGCAAAAACAAGAGAGTTTAATTTAAACTAACTGTACGTTTTCATGTAATAGTCTTGTCTGTAACGTTAAGAAGGATTTATTTAGTGACACTGACTACTCTACCCTTAAGTATGTAAGTATAATCGCTTTCAAATAAAACTTGCTTGGCTATCATAGCCTTACAATAAGCCTGTCATGTGTACTTTATCTTCTACTGCCGTGTGTCGACAGAACAGACAAATCAGCCAGAGTGTGCATTTTTGTGTTTTGAAGCCAAAGATTACTACATAGAAAAATCCATCATAACATCCTTTCTTGTATGACCACTGTTGTTCCCGGGGGTGGTTTTAACATCAGACACCACTAATTCTCACACACTGGACCCTTAAGTGATGACACTGTGGAGTCTGCATAATATAGAAGACAAACACTAATCAGCATGACGGAATCTTGAAAGCACAGCAGACAAATTTAGCACATCTGCAGATGCATCAAGAAGCAGGAGACTTCCTCTCGTCTGCTATGAGTAGCTGGAAATGTTAGTGGCTCTGAAGCTCTCAGGGTAAATCATCCTGACTTGTGGAGAAAACAATCCACTTCCTGCCACCAGGGATAGAAAAAGAGATGAGCTTTTAATTACAGACTTGTTTACTGTTGTCATTTCTATCACCTAAATATGTCTCGGAGGGGTTATCTGCCTGCCTCTCTCTGTGTCTCTCTGTGTCTCTCTGTGTCCCTGACTTCATTTGTCTTCACAAACCACTCAGCCTGGCTGGGCACCGCGTTTGCCGGAGCCACAGACATGAGTGCATCCACTTGCCTCTGGCTCATGTTTTCCAGTCCATGTTGGCGCAGTAATGTTTCTGATGGAAAAAGGTGACAAATGTATAAGAGGATCTTGGTGAGCAGTGAAGATGACAGACAGTGAGACCGTCTGTGCTGGTGCCTGTGTCCCTTATGCTCATCTCCCAAGTCTCAGTCTTGTCTGATTTTCATGAGTTTGAAGAAGGCTGTTGACCACCTGCAGGCGCAATGACTCATGTATTATATTCTTGATATGACAGACTTTTCATTTGAAGAAGCGACTGACATTATATGCTTCTAAATGCATGCATGGGTGGCATACTGTATCGTCGATATTGATCTCACAAGACTGGTTGTACTTTTTAAAGCTATAGCACAAACTCGTGCCGTACACAGATGGTTTATTCCAGTGTTCTGCAATGTTCTTGGCAGCTGATCACGTTACACAACAATTACTGTCGCTTTTCACGAGAACATGTTTCCCCCACCCCTCCCCCTCCTCGACGGCCAGCTTTTGTTACACATGGCTTTTCAGAACAACTGTTAACACTTCTGATTTCTGACGAACACGCAACGCAGCACGTCATATAAACCCGTTTTTTTTTTCTAGTGTAATGATACGAAGGAGGGACGGGCAATGACGGAGGGCTAAGAACAGAGTATGATCTGCAGTCATTTTGAAGAAAAAAAGCTCATAGTATACAATGCTAATACCTCTGCTCTGGTTTTTGCAGGTAACACTAAGTTAAAATTGATATTACATATTGTCACTGGACATTTATGCTGCAACTTGCCCCTTTTTTTTGCCTTTTTTGCCAAAAAAAACAAAACAAAAAATAGATCTTCAGAGTTCCACAACCAGATGATCAGTTCAAACACCTCCAGTACAGATGAAGTGATGAGACCAATTTCAACCTGTGGTCCTTTTATTGTCTGGTGTAATGGTGGTGGGGGGGTGAAGGATATCACTCACTCACTCACTCACTCACTCACTCACTCACTCACTCATCCTGGACAGGTCACCAGCATCACAGGGCCACTTAGACAGGCAGCTGAATATAGTATATGAAAAAGGAAATCTGGTCCATATTTAGCCTTTACAGCTAAACATTTTTATGACATTAGTATTTCAAAGACAGAGATACAACATTCAAAGCGTTGTTCCAGGGCCCTGCTGATCTACATTTAAATCGATTGTATAATTTTCTTCTTCTTTGAGAGAGAGAGCTTGATTTTTAGGTAAAGTACGTCTTGTCATTGGAAGTATGTGGTTACTAATGTGCAATTTTACTTGTCTTTACACACCGAGTCCCGTGGTAAACATTTTAGTCGTGTGACCATGTTTGATGGCGCCGCTTCATCCCAAATGCTCATTTAAGCTCAGGGGCTCGAGAGCAGAGCCCTTGTTTAAAGTGTTTTTCCTGCAAAATGTGAGCATTACACTGTCCACCCCGCTGTACCACGGATTTTAAGGGACAAGTGCATAAATTCAGCCTTGTACTGCAGCAGCTATTGTGCTAAACTAAGTACTGCCATAGGTATTAGAACAGTGTCTCAGTGTGTGTGTTTGTGTGTGTGTGTGTGTGAGAGAGAGACAGTTAATTTCAGCTCTTGACATCACCCGATGAAGAGATAAAGTCACAAGTCATTTGTGTCTGTCAAGCCTCGGAGCTTTGTATGTATTAGCAGGTGGAAATTTTGTAACTAGTATGTTACACTCAGACGTGTTAAGGATCTTTTATTCTCCCTCATCCATGTGTGCGTCATAATGTCTGATATGTCAGAAATCACTGGATTCCAGATATCCATAAAATCTGATACAGTACATTCCAAAAGCTCTCAATATCATGTCAATGCTTGATTAAGTACAGACTACAAAGAGAGGAACACCAACAACATCTTGTGAACAAAATGTGAGTGAGAAATGCAGTAACCATGTGAGCTATGTGGACAACCAAAAAGCAATAAGTTATACGAAACCATCTCTAATCATTGAGACTAAAAATCAAGCAATCAATCAAGCTTTTGGAGGCTGCAGAAAGCGCTTAGATGTTGCGATGTACAGGAGTTGTACAACAGACGCTGAGAATCACAGTTCAGTGTTTTGTAACTGACAATTACAAAGAAACATTACTTTAATAAATCCCCTCAAAGTTTGTGTACTAGCTTTCAAATGGAGCTTCGAAGTCTGGCCTGCCCATCTCTGCGTCGCATTAGCATGTGCATGCAGCGGTGTCAGTTTTGGCTTAATAGTGTCTGTGCCATCCTCACAGGTACTGCAGTGACTGTGACTGTGGTTGCTTGATAATTTATCAAAGGCTGCGCTGTGAAATGAACGCAGGGCAGT